>NC_053494.1:212613593-212761093 GCF_905171775.1 Rana temporaria
CTCTGATAGGGACTCTAATGTAAGGGGGACCCTGATGTAAGGGAGTACTCTTATGTGGAGCCTAATGTAAGAAGGACTCTGATGAAAAGCCTGATGTAAGGATGACTTTAATGGGTGCCCTGATGTAAGGGGGCTCCGATGGGGACTCAAATGTAAGGGGGGCTCTGATGGAGGAGGAGGAGAAGAAGAAAGAAGAAAAAAGGAAGAAGGAAGAGGAGGAGGAGGAGGAGGAGGATAGAGAGAGAGAGAGAGAGAGAGAGAGAGAGAGAGAGAGAGAGAGAGGGGGAGGGGGAGGAGAGAGAGAGAGAGAGAGAGACCCTCCATTCACATAGAAGAAAAAATACTCTAAAAATGTAATATATGGTCGGACTTTGCAGGCAACACAAACAGGAATAACAGGAGAGAGAAGAAATTAGATGAAGAGAAGGAGAAAAAAGAGAGAGAGGGAGAGGTGGAGGAGGAAAGAGAGAGAGAGAGAGAGAGGTGGAGGAGGAGGAAAGAGAGAGAGAGAGAGGTGGAGGAGGAAAGAGAGATAGAGAGAGAGAGGTGGAGGAGGAAAGAGAGAGAGAGAGAGAGAGGTGGAGGAGGAGGAAAGAGAGAGAGAGAGAGGTGGAGGAGGAAAGAGAGATAGAGAGAGAGAGGTGGAGGAGGAAAGAGAGAGAGAGAGAGAGGGAGGGGGGAGAGGTGGAGGAGGAAAGAGAGGAAGAGGTGGAGGAGGAAAGAGGGAGAGAGAGAGAGAGAGAGAGAGAGAGAGGGAGAGGTGGAGGAGGAAAGAGAGAGAGAGAGAGAGAGAGGGGTAGAGGTGGAGGAGGAAAGAGAGAGAGGGAGAGGTGGAGGAGGAAAGAGGGAGAGAGAGAGAGAGAGAGAGAGAGAGAGAGAGAGAGATGGGGGGGAGGGGTGGAGGAGGAAAGAGAGAGGGAGAGGTGGAGGAGGAGGAAAGAGAGAGAGAGAGAGAGAGGTGGAGGAGGAAAGAGAGAGAGAGAGGGGGGGAGAGGTGGAGGAGGAAAGAGAGAGGGAGA
This sequence comes from Rana temporaria, assembly GCF_905171775.1. Taxonomy (NCBI): domain Eukaryota; kingdom Metazoa; phylum Chordata; class Amphibia; order Anura; family Ranidae; genus Rana; species Rana temporaria. Next base: position 212,614,613 of record NC_053494.1, read on the forward strand.
GGTGGAGGAGGAAAGAGAGAGAGAGAGGTGGAGGAGGAGGAAAGAGAGAGAGAGGGGTGGAGGAGGAGGAGGAAAGAGAGATAGAGAGGGGTGGAGGAGGAAAGAGAGAGAGAGAGAGAGAGAGAGAGGTGGAGGAGGAAAGAGAGAGAGAGAGAGATGGGGGGGAGGGGTGGATGAGGAAAGAGAGAGAGAGAGGGAGAGGTGGAGGAGGAGGAAAGAGAGAGAGAGAGGTGGAGGAGGAAAGAGAGAGAGAGAGAGAGGTGGAGGAGGAAAGAGAGAGAGAGAGAGGGGGGAGAGGTGGAGGAGGAAAGAGAGAGGGAGAGGTGGAGAAGGAAAGAGAGAGAGGGAGAGGTGGAGGAGGAAAGAGGGAGAGAGAGATAGAGAGAGGGAGAGGTGGAGGAGGAAAGAGAGAGAGAGGGAGAGGTGAAGGAGGAAAGAGAGAGAGAGGGAAAGAGAGAGAGGGAGAGGTGGAGGAGGAAAGAGAGAGAGAGAGGGAGAGGTGGAGGAGGAAAGAGAGAGAGAGAGAGAGAGAGAGAGAGAGAGAGGTGGAGGAGGAAAGAGAGAGATGGAGAGGTGGAGGAGGAAAGAGAGGGAGAGGTGGAGGAGGAAAGAGAGAGAAAGAGAGGAAGGAGTGGAGGAGGAAAGAGAGAGAGAGGAAGAGGGGGAGGAGGAAAGAGAGAGAGAGAGAGAGAGAGAGAGAGAGAGGGATAGGTGGAGGAGGAAAGAGAGAGAGAGAGGTGGAGGAGGAAAGAGAGAGAGAGAGAGAGAGAGAGGTGGAGGAGGAAAGAGAGAGAGAGAGAAAGAGAGAGAGAGAGAGGTGGAGGAGGAAAGAAAGTGAGAGAGTGAGAGGGAGAGGTGGAGGAGGAAAGAGAGAGAGAGAGAGGTGGAGGAGGAAAGAGAGAGAGAGAGAGGTGGAGGAGGAAAGAGAGAGAGAGGTGGAGCAGGAAAGAGAGAGAGAGAGAGAGAGAGAGAGAGAGAGAGAGAGACTCTCTCCATTTACATAGAAGAAGAAATACTCTAAAAGTGTAATATATAGTCGGACTTTGCAGGCAACACAAACAGGAATAATAAAAAATAATAAAAAAATACTTTACTACAAACAAATATATACAATACAAAATAGCACAGTATCAAAAAAAGATTTTCATACTGTGCTGTTTTGTATTGTATATATTTTTTTGTAGTAAAGTAATTTTTTTATTATTTTTTATTATTCCTGTTTGTGTTGCCTGCAAAGTCCGACTATATATTACATTTTTAGAGTATTTTTTCTTCTATGTAAATGGAGAGAGTCTCTCTCTCTCTCTCTCTCTCTCTCTCTCTCTCTCTCTCTCTCTCCTCCTCCACCTCTCTCTCTCTCTCTTTCTTCATAGTTTACGGATGTGGCATTGTGAGTGCTCCCCCCTCCTTTCCCCTATTCTGTTAGTCCATTCCATTTACATAATTCACTTCTATTATTATACAGGATTTATATAGCGCCAACATTTTACGCAGCGCTTTACAATGTAGAGGGGGGACAGCAGGGCCGTCTTAATAGCATCATGGGCCCCTGGGCAACGTAATGCTCTGGGGCCCCTACAATAGAGACAGTGCAGGTAAACAGGAGGTAGGAGGCAGACAAGCGGAGCTTCCCCTTTTGGGTGGAGCTCAGCATGTCCAAAAAACGACGTTTTCCCAACTTCATCATTAAAACGACGTTGCCCACAAACCATCGTTTTAAAAAAATGCTCTAGCAAAGCGCGGTGACGTACAACACGTACGACGGCACTATAAAGGGGAAGTTCTATTCGCCTTTGGGCTGCTTTAGCTGATTCCTTGTTAGTAAAAGACGATTCGCGCTTTTCTGTCTGTTACAGCGTGATGAATGTGCTTACTCCATTATGAACGGTAGTTTTACCAGAACGAGCGCTCCCGTCTCATAACTTGCTTCTGAGCATGCGCGTTTTTTTTTACGTCGTTTTAGCCCACACACGATCATTTTTTCCACCCCGAAAAACGACATTGTTTAAAACGACGTTAAAAAATGCAGCATGTTCGAATTTTTTTTTGTTGTTTTTCAGAACTAAAAAATGATGTGTAGCCCACACACGATCATTTTAAATTACGTTTTTGAAAAACAACGTTTTTTTCATGCCGAAAAATGATCGTGTGTGCGCGGCATTACAGACCACTTAATGCTACAGGTAAGTCTATAATAAGGCTTACCTGTAGCTACCCAGGATATCTCCTGAACCTGGACGGTTTAGGAGATATCCCCTGCCCCCTGCATGTGCTGATGTCATCGGCACATGCGCACTGGGGCAAACTGAAGCAATGGTACGTATGTGCCGTTGCTTCAGTCTGTGTACTGTTACCGGCGGCTCCTGCGCGCATGCGTGGGAGTGACATCATCGTGGCTCCGGCCAATCACAGGGCCGGAGCCGCGATACCTGGAAGTAACCCCCGGGAGAGATGTCGGCCGCCGGAGCGGTGTACGAGGACGGCTGCAGGGGCTTCAACCTCAGGTAAGTAATTCATAATGAGCTAGTATGCTATTTTCGGGGGCAGCGTGGGCTCAAGGACCATCTGCTTTTGGGCAAAGTGCAGGGCCCCGACATGCATATGGGGCCCCTGGGCGGTGCCCAGGTGTGCCCTCTCATTAAGACAGCCCAGAGGGACGTGACAATTACAATACAATATTTGATTGGTTACCATCTAACATTCAGATTTATACATGGATTGTATATCAGGAAGGGATCGGAAAGGGTTAAAGTCTATTTTCTGCCATATCCCGCCCCCTATTCCATGTAATCAGCGAGCGGCGGGATTGGGTTGGCGGGATCGTTGCACTTTGTATGTGATCAGATAGGTGACCTTTAGATAAAGCACGCTGACCTTTATGTAATTGTTTGCTGTATTTTCTCAGAATCCCGGAACATTGATAACTGAGCCAATCTCATATTTCCTATTCCTCTTCTTCTTCTTCCCAGGAACTGCCATGACCAATTATATAACAAGGTAAGGGAGGAGCAACGTGCAGTACCAGCCAATTATAAGTCAGCTTTCAGAGACAATGATCCGTATACTTTGTATATCATTATTGCTCTTCTACCGCCTTACAGTGTATCAAAATCCAAGAACAAAAATGGTTTGGTTTCACCAGAACCCCTCATTTTCCACTTCTTGATTAGAGTTTGAACACTGCTGATCGGCATTCTCAATTCCTTGGATATCTTTTTATATCCCTTTCCTGCTTTATACAGTTCAACTACCTTTTCCTGCAGATCCTTTGACAATTCTTTTGCTTCCCCCCCATGACTCAGAATCCAGAAACGTCAGTGCAGCACTGGATGAAAGATGCAAGGGTCTGCCAGGAGTCCAGAAACTCATTGACCTTTTATACACACACACTGGGCCAGATCCACGTACCCTGGCGCATATTTCCGTCGGGCGTAGCGTATCTAAGATACACTACGCCGCCGTAACGTACTTTTTTTTTGGTATCCTCAAAGAATGCGCGCCGTAAGTTACGGCGGCGTAGTGTATCTTTGGCGGCGTAAGGGCGCTATTCAAATCGATGTGATGGGGGCGTGTTTTATGTAAATACGTCGTGACCCAACGTAAATGACGTTTTTTTTTAACGTGGGGGTATCCCAGTGCGCATGCTCGAAATTATACCGGAACAAGCCAATGCTTACGACGGTGACGTCATTCTACGCAAATCCCTATTCGCGAACGACTTACGCAAACGACGTAAAAAATTCAAAATTCGACGCGGGAACGACGGCCATACTTAACATTGAGTACACCTCATAAAGCAGGGGTAACTAGACACCGGAAAAAGCCGAACGCAAACGATGTAAAAAAATGCGCCGGCCGGACGTACGTTCGTGGATTGCCGTATCTAGCTAATTTGCATACTCAACGCGGAATTCGACGGAAACGCCACCTAGCGGCCGGCGGAAAAATGCACCTACGATCCGACGGCGTACTAAGACGTACGCCAGTCGGATCGAGCCCAGATGCCGTCGTATCTTGTTTTGTAGATACAAAACAAAGATACGACGCGGGAACTTTGAAATTACGTGGCGTATCAATAGATACGCCGGCGTAATTCTTCTGTGGATCTGGCCCACCAATTACAAGCAAACAGATCACAGGTAAGGATGGTTACCTTTAATAGCCAGTCAAACCCTTTTGTGTCAACTTGTGTGCATGTTATCAGGCCACAATCACCAGGGTATGTAAACTTTTGATCAGGGTCATTTGGGTAGTTTCTGTTGTCATTGTGATTTAAAAAGAGTAAACACAGTTTATTGATAATAAATGGCTTTAGCCAAACACTAACCATGAGTGAAAGAAAAGTTTTTGTGTTATCATTCATATTCTCAGAAAAATGTCCAAGAAATCATACATTCTGCCAGGGTGTGTAAACTTATGAGCACAACTGTAGATCAGACCAAAATGAGGAAGAAAGAGGGACAGAGGGACTTTGTTCCAAATCGGGGACAGTCCCTCGAAATCTGCGACAGTCTGTCAGGTCACCTGTGGCCAGATGACAGATACACCCCGTTGGAGTCAGGAGTGCACCACAAGGTAGGGAACCCTATGGCCGACTACTGTGGATGGAACACAGAGTGGATATGGAAGGCAGGTCCACTGGAGCACAAACAGGGATCCCACAGGAAGCTTGAGCCCACGATTCCCCGGGGGACGGAAGTCTAAGATTCAGCAGGTATTCACCGGAGCCTCTAGTGGTGAGAATGGCCTTAGCTGCAACTGAATCCAGGTCGCGGCCCCCAGAGTCCCCCAGCTCACGCTCCGTAGGGCATAGAGGAGAGAGGGGAAGCAGCCACTCAGGATACAAGAGATAGTGAGGGGTAAGCCAAGGTCGGGGCGACAAGCAGCCAAGGATAGACAAAGGACAGGCCAAAGGTCAGGGTCACAAGCAAACAGGAATAGTCGGGGACAAGCCAAGATCGGTACACAGAGATAAACGTAGCACACGGCAAGCAGGAACACAATGCTTAACAAACAACGTTGATCAGCAAGGCAGGCCTGCAGTGCGCTGGTTAATATAGAGTTCCTGATATGGCCTGGGGTGGAGCCATACAGGGAGGAGAGATGATAAAAGCAGCTGTGATGGAAGTACTAAAATTCCTATTTTGTGTTATGATTAGAACCACTGAAATGTTTTTCTTTATATTCTTTTATTTCTTCTATATTGTTATATTGTTTTTTATTTCTTTATCTATATATGATATATACATATGCATGTGTGAAGATATATATTACAATAGTGTTATATTCCTTAACCACTTCCGGACCGCCGCATGTAGATTTACGTCGGCAGAATAGCGCGGACAGGCACATTGGCGTACCTGTACGTCCCTGCCTAGACGTGGGTCGGTGGTCCGATCGGACCCCCCCCCCCCGTACATGCGGCGGTTCCCGCGGCTTCAGGAGCGATCCGGGACGACGGCGCGGCTATTCGTTTATAGCCGCCCCGTCGCGATCGTTCCCCGGAGCTGAAGAACGGGGAGAGCCGTATGTAAACACGGCTTCCCCGTGCTTCACTGTGGCGGCTGCATCGATCGAGTCATCCCTTTTATTAGGGAGACTCGATCGATGACGTCAGACCTACAGCCACACCCCCCTACAGTTGTAAACACACACTAGGTGAACCCTAACTCCTACAGCGCCCCCTGTGGTTAACTCCCAAACTGCAACTGTCATTTTCACAATAAACAATGCAATTTAAATGCATTTTTTGCTGTGAAAATGACAATGGTCCCAAAAATGTGTCAAAATTGTCCGAAGTGTCCGCCATAATGTCGCAGTCACGAAAAAAAAAACGCTGATCGCCGCCATTAGTAGTAAAAAAAATAAAATTAATAAAAATGCAATAAAACTATCCCCTATTTTGTAAGCGCTATAAATTTTGCGCAAACCAACCGATAAACGATTATTGCGATTTTTTTTTACCAAAAATAGGTAGAAGAATACGTATCGGCCTAAACTGAGGAAAATGTTTTTTTATATATGTTTTTGGGGAATATTTATTATAGCAAAAAGTAAAAAATATTGAATTTTTTTAAAAATTGTCGCTCTATTTTTGTTTATAGCGCAAAAAATAAAAACCGCAGAGGTGATCAAATACCACCAAAAGAAAGCTCTATTTGTGGGGAAAAAATTACGCCAATTTTGTTTGGGAGCCACGTCGCACGACCGCGCAATTGTCTGTTAAAGCGACGCAGTGCCGAATTGTAAAAACCCCTTGGGTCATTTAGCAGCATATTGGTCCGGTCCTTAAGTGGTTAAATGAAACGACAGATATAATGTTTTAAAGTTACAATTCAAAGAAGTTATGACAGATATAATGTCTTGAAGATACAGTACATCTTAGCATTGGACAAAGAGCTAATATTAGAAACAGATGTCATCCCCTCCTCCTCCTCTCTCTCCGTATGAGCTTATATGGGTTTGAAGAGAAAACCCCTGGAAGATTAAGGCCCCGTACACCCGACCGAGGAACTCAACGTGCCAAACACATCGAGTTCCTCGTCGAGTTCAGTGTTGAAGCCGCCGAGGATCTTGGCGGGCCGACTTTTCCCATTGACTAACGAGAAAATAGAGAACATGTTCTCTATTTGGCCCGACGAGTTCCTCGTCGGCTTCCTCGCTGAAAAGTGTACACACGACCGAGTTTCTCGGCAGAATCCAGCTCCGATCGAGTTTCTGGCTGAATTCTGCCGAGAAACTCGGTCGTGTGTACGGGGCCTCAGAATGGAACCCTGTTTATGGACATTCCACAATGGACTTTACACAAGGCTGTTTGTGCCATGAGGGCTCCATGCCATATATGGACTGTTTGTGCTAATTAAAGACTTTGAAACGTGTGCAGTATGCCAAGAACAGACGTCACAGGGGCGTGTAATAAGAAACCACCCTTATATGAACTAACCTATCAAATGTGCTTATGTGTGTGATGTCATGTTGTCTTTAAAAAGCCAAATAAAATGGGTTCGGTCTCTCTCTGGCTGGAACACCGAAAGTAGCAGTTCTCCCTCTGTTTTCTGCAGGCTTTCATGATTTGGGTCAAACGGCAGAATGGGGTTCGCCCTGAGAATTGTGTCAGGGGTCTCATCTTTATCACAGCCAGGTGAGAGTGTCTGGCCTCTAAGGTGAACACATGGAGAGGAAGGTAAGCTGCCAGACTTTACTGCATATCCATGACACAGTCCCTCGAAATCCCGGACAGTCCCTTGAAATCCAGGACAGTCCCTTGAAATCCAGGACAGTCCCTCGAAATCCAGGACAGTCCCTCGAAATCAGGGACAGTCCCTCGAAATCCGGGACAGCCCCTCGAAATCAGGGACAGTTGGAAGCTATGGTATAATAGGAAATTCCTATATCTAGTGCACAAAGAATAGCCTAATACCTTTTGATTTTTTGCCGTATTTTAATGTACATTCAGTGAGAAAATTACTTGGCAACTTTATTTTTTATAAAGACACCCCATAGAGTTTGCATTGAAACTGTCATTTTGCTTTTAGCTGTAGAATGACCTTGCAGTATACAGAACATTGGAAGAGTAAATATAATCAGCGTGAATTCTTGTTTTCTAGGGCCGATTTTTCAGCTTTTCTCCATTCACACCCTTTAATCATATTTCTATTCCGTTTGGATGTCAGTTTTTCTCGCCCGTTGGTTACAGAATACAATTGCTCTCCTGCTTGTTACATCGGCCTCCTCGTTTAAACTCGGCTCCGGAAAAAAATGTAATGTGGACGGCGGCGTCAATGCCGTAACTTTACGTTAATTGAAATTTGGATCCTGATCTTAACGATACGGTGGGAAGCCGTGGTGCAGACACTCACCTTTCCAGAGAAAACATAAAGACTTACAGAGACCGGGAAGTTAATTAGCGAGATGGCGAGATACGGGGGCAACTGTCACTTCAATACTGCGTGTAAAGGAAAATAAAGTTATGCGGAAAACCTTTGGGTGATAAACACGCTGAGCCAAGGCTGCCCACCCGGAAGAATTGCATCCTGATTTTTAGATTTAATATTCTGCAGGCTCGGGCGACTCGGTGGAGGGAATTTTAGCATTGTGTCTGTATTGAATTTAGATTATATCTAGTTAGCTGTGACCTTGTTGGTTATTTTTTGTATTTTTTTTATCAGATCAGTATCTTGGTGCATCCTTTTTTTTTCTAGGTCTACAAAGCAGATGCAGGTTTCTTCATGGAATGAAACACATCTGTAGCATCCCCCTGATCCCCCCAAAGAATGGATGGATGCAAGTTTATTGACTTTCGCTCAACATTTATAGGAGAGCCATGGGCATCAATGGACTTGGCAGCAGAGGCATAACTTCAGGGTCCTGGTACAAGAAATGTTAAAGGACTGGCTAGGGCCCCTCTCACTAAGTCCCAGACTCTTCCCTCCTTGCTGGGGCTCTTCCCTCCTTGCCGGGACTCTTCCCTCCAAGCCCGCAGCTCTTCCCTCCAAGCCCGCAGCTCTTCCCTCCAAGCCCGAAACTCTTTCCTTCAAGCCCGGAGTCCTTCCCTCCAAGCCCGGAGCCCTTCCCTCCAAGCCCAGGGCCCTTACCTCCAAGCCCAGAGCCCTACCCTCCAAGCCCGGAGCCCTTCCCTCCAAGCCCAGGGCCCTTACCTCCAAGCCCAGGGCCCCTACCTCCAAGCCCGGGGCCCTACCCTCCAAGCCCGGAGCCCTTCCCTCCAAGCCCAGGGCCCTTCCCTCCAAGCCCAGGGCCCTTACCTCCAAGCCCGGGGCCCTACCCTCCAAGCCCGGAGCCCTTCCCTCCAAGCCCAGGGCCCTTACCTCCAAGCCCGGGGCCCTACCCTCCAAGCCCAGAGCCCTTCCCTCCAAGCCCAGGGCCCTTACCTCCAAGCCCGGAGCACTACCCTCCAAGCCCAGAGCCCTTCTCTCTAAGCCCAGGGCCCTTACCTCCAAACCCGGGGCCCTACCCTCCAAGCCTGTGACCCTACCCGCCAAGCCCAGGGCTCTTCCTTCCAAACCGGGGGCTCTTTCCTCCAAGCCCGGGGCTCTTTCCTCCAGCCCAGGGCTCTTTCCTCCAAGCCCAAAGCTCTTTCCTTCAAGCCCTGAAACTCTTTCCTCCAAGCCCGGAGCCCTACCCTTCAAGGCCTTAGCCCTTCCCTCCAAGCCCAGGGCCCTTACCTCCAAGCAAAGGGCCCTTACCCCCAAGCCCAGGGCCCTACCCTCCAAGCCCGGAGCCCTTCCCTCCAAGCCCAGGGCCCTTACCTCCAAGCCCGGGGCCCTACCCTCCATGCCTGGGACCCTACCCGCCAAGCCCAGGGCTCTTCCTTCCAAGCCCGGGGCTCTTTCCTCCAAGCCCGAAGCTCTTTCCTCCAAGCCCGAAGCTCTTTCCTCCAAGCCCGAAGCTCTTTCCTCCAAGCCCGAAGCTCTTTCCTCCAAGCCCGAAGCTCTTTCCTTCAAGCCTGGAGCTCTTTCCTCCAAGCCCGGAACCCTAGCCTCCAAGCCCGGGGCCCTTCTCTCCAAGCCCCTGGGCCCTTCCCTTCAAGCCTGGGGCTCTTCCCTCCAAGCCTGGGGCTCTTCCCTCCAAGCCTTGGGCTCTTTCCTTTAAGCCTGGGGGCCCTACCCACCAATCCTGGGTCCCTGGCCGCCAAGCCCGGGGCTCTTCCTTCCAAGCCCAGGGCTCTTCTCTCCAAGCCCGAGGTCCTACCCTCCAAGCCTGGAGCTTTCTTTTGGGGGGAATTTGGTCACCTCTGCGGTTTTTATTTTTTGCACTTTAAACAAAGATCGAGCGACAATATTTTTTACTTTTTGCTATATAAATATCCCCCAAAAATATATATAAAACATTTTTAAGTTTAGGCCAATACGTATTCTTCTACATATTTTTGGTAAAAAAAAAAAAATCCCAATAAGAGTATATAGATTGGCTTGCACAAAAGTTATAGCGTCTACAAAATAGGGGATAGTTTTATGGCATTTTTGTTAATTTTTTTTTTACAAGTAATGGCGGCGATCAGCAATTTTTATCGCGACTGCGACATTATGGTGGACACTTGTGACACATTTTTGGGACCATTGTCAATTTTACAGCGATCAGTGCTATAAAAATGCACTGATTACTGTGAAAATGACACTGACAGCCAAGGGGTTAACCACTAGATGGCGCTGAAGGGGTTAAGTGTGCCCTAGGGAGTGATTCTTACTGTTAGGGGGCGTGGCTACATGTGACACAAATCGACACTTATTGCTGTTCCCGATCACAGGGGGCAGACAATCAGTGACAGTGTCACTAGACAGAACGGGGAGATGTTGTGTTTACACTGGCCTCTCCCCATTCTGCAGCTCTGTGACCTGATCGCAGGACATTGAGTCCGCTGGTCCAGTGGGCACAGTCATGGAGCTCGCAGCAGGGGTACGTGCCAGCGGTGGCGTGCACGTGATCGCACGGTGGAAATTTTTAAGGTGATGTTTTTATACGCCACTTTGCCCAGCCATGCCATTCTGCCGACATATATATCTACAGGAGCCCGTCGGGAACCGGTTAACTCGCTGAACTTGGTTACCATTCCATGTTGCCAGCACACAGCACAGACACTTCCCCATCCTGGGCTGTTCTCTTCCCGTGCTCCTCTCCATTCAGGAAATGGCTCACAGCTTCTCCCCAGCCAATGAGAACAGAGGGGTGTGGACTGTGGAAGGCAAAGTGGAAGCCCAGTACTAGAGCGTGGCTGTGGGGCCCTTGGGCAGATCAGAGCTGGACTTTGTGGAGGATATGATAGGGAGGCTGCAGGGGCCCCCTGGAGCTAGAGGTGGGTTTGCGATTGTGACCCCTGCAACCCCTAATGCTACGCCCCCTCCCAACAAGAATGAAGGCAAAAGGGGGTCCAACCCGGTACTAGCAAGGGGGCCGGTGACTGTATAACTTGTTATAGACCAGTGATGGCGAACCTTGGCACCCCAGATATTTTTGGAACTACATTTCCCATGATGCTCACCTACACTGCAGAGTGCATGAGCATCATGGGAAATGTAGTTCCAAAACATTTGGGCCCAGATTCACGTAGGGCGGCGTAACTTTGTGCGGGCGTAGCGTATCTTTTTTACGATACGCCGCCGCAACTTAGAGAGGCAAGTGCAGTATTCACAAAGCACTTGTGTCCTAAGTTACGGCGGCGTAGCGTAAATGGGCCGGCGTAAGCGCGCGTAATTCAAAGTAGTCAGGTCGTGGTCGTGTTGTATTTAAATTAAGCGTGACCCCATGTAGATGCATGGCCGAACGAACGGCGCATGCGTGCGCATGCTCAGTATCACGTCGAATTTTCAAAGTAAATTACGCCCGCTCAATGCTTAGGCGACGTGAACGTAACCTGCGCCCAGCCCCATTCACGGACGACTTACGCAAACGATGTAAAATACGACGCTGTTCGTACGTTTCCGACGTCCATACCTAACATGACTTACCCCTGCTTTATGAGGGGTAACTTTACGCCGGTCCGACGCCTTACGTAAATGACGTATCTTGATATTGTGAATTGCCGTATCTAGCTAATTTGCATATTCGACGCGGAAATGTACGGAAGCGTCCCTAGCGGCCAGCGTAAATATGCACCCTAAGATACGACAGCTCCTACGCCGCTCGTATCTTGCCCAAATCTATGCGTAACTGATTCTATGAATCAGGCGCATAGATACGACAGCTCGGATTCGGACTTAGGGCGGCGTACGTGGAGATACGCCGTCGTAAGTCCGTTGTGAATCCGGGCCTTGGAGTGCCAAGGTTCACCATCACTTTTATAGGGTGTACAGCGGAGACTACAAGTGGCCGATTTAATGCACAGACATGGCTCTGGGTTTGTCACCACCAGGAAACCAGCCCTGAGAAACGCCATGCAGCCATTGCTGGAGTGCATGTCGTGGCTGTAATGCCTCGTACACGCGGCCGGACTTTCCGGAAAAAAAAGTCCAGGCTTTTTTTCTCGGAAAGTCCCGCCGTGTGTAGCCTCCGTCTGTCTTTTTTTTTGTCGGAAGTCCGACGGACCTTTAGATAGAGAACCTGTTCTCTTTCTTTTCGACGGACTCACGGCGGACTTTTGCGCGGTCAAAAGTCAGACCGTGTGTACAAGGCATAAAGAGGCTGTAGGAGATCTGCAGCACTGAGATGCAAGAGGATGAAAACAAATATTTTATTACAGGGCTCGACAAATCCCGGTCGCCAGGTCGCCATGGCGACTAGAAATAGCCTCCTGGCGACTTGGCTTGGAAGGTGGGCAAGGTGTGAAGTCCCCAGCTCTTCCTTGTGTGAGCTGGCGCCATCTGGTGGTGGCCGTTGGTATTACAAGTTAAGCATTACAAGTTAAACAGCAATTCTAATGTCATTTTTCACTATTTTCACTGCCATATTCTTCCCTCTAATTAGAACCCCCAAACATTATATATTTTTTATCCTAACACCCTAGATAATAAAATGGCGATCGTTGCAATACTTTCTGTCACGCCGTATTTGCGCAGCGGTCTTACAAGCGCACTTTTTTGGGAAAAAATTACACTTTTTTTAATCAAAAAATAAGACAACAGTAAAGTTATCCCCATTTTTTTTAATATTATGAAAGATAATGTTACGCCGAGTAAATTCATACCCAACATGTCACGCTTCAAAATTGCGTCCGCTCGTGGAATGCCGACAAACTTTTACCCTTTAAAATCTCCATAGGCGAAGTTTAAAAAAATCTACAGGTTGCATGGTTTGAGTTACAGAGGAGGTCTAGGGCTAGAATTATTGCTCTCGCTCCACCAATCGCGGCGATACCTCACATGTGTGGTTTGAACACCGTTTAAATATGCGGGCGCTGCTCACGTATGTGTTTGCTTCTGTGCGCAAGCTCGTCGGGACGGGGGGGAGGGGGTATCTGGCTCCTAACTTTTTTAGCTGGCTCCTAGATTCCAAGCAAATTTGTCAAACCCTGTTTTATTATAAAATGACAATTGTTTTTTCAGGACTAAATATAATTGAGATTGGTATCATGTGATCCTCATTTTACCGTGAATAGTATTAGGCCAGTTTGAGTGGAACGCGCGGCGGAGGGCGAAGCCGCGATGAGCTGTCATCCTGAATACTTTCATATTTCAATCATCGTCGTCTGTCAGAAGCCATGCCAGGAATATGTCACAGCGCACCTCCATAATTAAGGCAAACGGTTCTGCCAATTCTGGTGGATTTTAGCGTTCTCCGCCCCCCTCCCGGCGCGGCTCCTCACTTCTGCAAGTTAAAAGCTTTCCGCTAATCAATAAACTTCAAAATCAATTCCCTTTTGCTTTTCCCTTTTTTTTTCCCACCCCATCAGAAAAGCTTGCAGCAGAGAAGCCGCTCCCCAGACGCCTCTCCTTTTCCGCTGCAAAATGAGAGCGGCGTTTTTTTTACGGCTCAAGCTGTTTTTTTTTGATGCGTTAAAAATGACAGGCAGGAGCACCCAGGCCTCCCAGGAGCTTGAGATGTCGTCTCCGACTTCCCCCGTTTCATCTTGACAAACTAGACAGAAAGCTCCTTTTGTTTCATGGCCGCGCTCGCAGTTTTCCACACACGCTGCACTTTTAGCGAAAGTTTGAAAAACACTTTTCTGAGAGTCGATCAGCCGACTCTCAACATTACAGAGGAGTGCGAGGAGTGCGAGGAGGCGTTTTACTGCTCGTAAGATAATAGAGCTCGCCGCAAGGACAGAAATTCTCAGCTGCCAAGCTGTGAAATCTTTTCTTGAAATGTTAAAGGTGAAATACAGTCTATTTTATTTCTATATATCTATATCTCTATATCCATACATATATGTATAGATATATATCTATAGCAGCCTATTGCATTAGGGTGTGCACCCCAAAGCTCAAACACACAGTACCGATAACCATAAGGCGTGCACACAGGGTGTGCCAGGTGTGCCTGGGCACACCCTAATCATCCTGTGTGGCACAGATTGCACCAAAATATACGGTGTTAAATGTGCACTAATGCACAGAAAAATACAGCATTAAATGGCACATAACACACTGAAATATACAACGTTAAACATGCAGTAATGCACAGAAATATACTGCATTAAACATGCAGTAATGCACAAAAATATACTGCATTAAACGTACAGTAACGCACTGGAATATACTGCGTTAAACATGCAGTAACGCACTGGAATATACTGCGTTAAACATGCAGTAATGCACAGAAATATACTGCGTTAAACATGCAGTAACGCACAGAAATATACTGCATTAAACGTACAGTAACGCACTGGAATATACTGCGTTAAACATGCAGTAATGCACAGAAATATACTGCGTTGAACATGCAGTAACGCACAGAAATTTACTGCATTAAACGTGCAGTAACGCACTGGAATATACTGCGTTAAACATGCAGTAATGCACAGAAATATACTGCGTTAAACGTGCAGTAATGCACAGAAATATACTGCGTTAAACGTGCAGTAATGCACAGAAATATACTGCGTTGAACATGCAGTAACGCACAGAAATTTACTGCATTAAACGTGCAGTAACGCACTGGAATATACTGCGTTAAACATGCAGTAATGCACAGAAATATACTGCGTTAAACGTGCAGTAACGCACAGAAATAGACCCCTAAGTCCCTAATGTGGCTCCTAAAATGAAAAAATATAATAAAAAAAAAAACTTCTGACACTGTCCACTGCTCTGCTGACACCATCAGTATACTGTATATGCACATTCAGACACATGCAAATATATTTGAGCTTTGGGGTGCACACCCTAATGCAATAGGCTGCGCACACCTATGCCGATAACTCACAATGTTCATTCAGAAAGGGAAGGGGCCGGTAAATTACATATTTACCGGCCCCTTCCCCCACTCATCCTAAAACATCTCCGCAGCAACAGCCGACGGGAGAGGAGAGGAGGGAAGTCGGGACCGCGGTGGGACTGGAGGGCAGTGGGGGGAATCGGTGCTGCACAGGATGATTAGGGTGTGCCTGGGCACACCTGGCACACCCTGTGCGCACGCCCATGCACACAACCAAGAAAACAAAGTAGTAGCTACGGGACAACTCTGTGAATGTCCTTAAGTGGCCCAGCCAGAGCCCAGACTTGAACCCAAATGAGCCTCTCTGGAGAGATCTGAAAATGGCTGCGCACTGACGCTCCCCATCCAACCTGATGGAGCTTGAGAGGTCCTTCAAAGAAGAATGGGAGAAACTTCCCAAAAATAGGTGTGCCGAGCTTGTAGCATCATACTCAGAAAGACGAGGCTGTAATTGGTGCCAAAGGAGCTTCACCAAATTATTACATAGGAGGAACCTGTGATACTTATGTACATGGGAGGGGCCTGTGATACTTATGTACATGGGAGGGGCCTGTGATACTTATGTACATGGGAGGAGCCTGTGATACTTATGTACATGGGGAGGAGCCTGTGATACTTATGTACATGGGAGGGGCCTGTGATACTTATGTACATGGGAGGAGTCTGTGATACTTTTGTACATGGGAGGGGCCAGTGATACTTATGTACATGGGAGGAGCCTGTGATACTTATGTACATGGGAGGAGCCTGTGATACTTATGTACATGGGAGGAGTCTGTGATACTTTTGTACATGGGAGGGGCCAGTGATACTTATGTACATGGGAGGAGCCTGTGATACTTATATACATGGGAGGAGCCTGTGATACTTATGTACATGGGAGGAGCCTGTGATACTTCTGTACATGGGGAGGAGCCTGTGATACTTATGTACATGGGGAGGAGCCTGTGATACTTATGTACATGGGAGGAGCCTGTGATACTTATGTACATGGGAGGGGCCTGTGATACTTATGTACATGGGAGGAGCCTGTGATACCTATGTACATGGGGAGGAGCCTGTGATACTTATGTACATGGGAGGAGCCTGTGATACTTATGTACATGGGAGGAGCCTGTGATACTTATGTACATGGGAGGAGCCTGTGATACTTATGTACATGGGAGAAGCCTGTGATACTTATCTACATGGGAGGAGCCTGTGATACTTATGTACATGGGAGGAGTCTGTGATACTTATGTACATGGGAGGGGCCTGTGATACTTATGTACATGGGAGGAGCCTGTGATACTTATGTACATTGGGAGGAGTCTGTGATACTTATGTACATGGGAGGAGCCTGTGATACTTATGTACATGGGAGGAGCCTGTGATACTTATGTACATGGGAGGAGCCTGTGATACTTATGTACATGGGAGGAGCATGTGATACTTATGTACATGGGAAGGAGCCTGTGATACTTATGTACATGGGAGGAGCATGTGATACTTATGTACATGGGAGGAGCATGTGATACTTATGTACATGGAGAGGAGCCTGTGATACTTATGTACATGGGAGGAGCCTGTGATACTTATGTACATGGGAAGGAGCCTGTGATACTTATGTACATGGGAAGGAGCCTGTGATACTTATGTACATGGAGAGGAGCCTGTGATACTTATGTACATGGGAGGAGCCTGTGATACTTATGTACATGGGAGGAGTCTGTGATACGTATGTACATGGGAGGAGCCTGTGATACTTATGTACATGGGAGGAGTCTCTGATACTTATGTACATGGGAGGAGCCTCTGATACTTATGTACATGGGAGGAGTCTCTGATACTTATGTACATGGGAGGAGCCTGTGATACTTATGTACATGGGAGGAGTCTCTGATACTTATGTACATGGGAGGAGCCTGTGATACTTATGTACATGGGAGGAGCCTGTGATACTTATGTACATGGGAGGAGCCTGTGATACTTATGTACATGGGAGGAGCCTGTGATACGTATGTACATGGGAGGAGCCTGTGATACTTATGTACATGGGGAGGAGCCTGTGATACTTATATACATGGGGAGGAGTCTGTGATACTTATGTACATGGGAGGAGCCTGTGATACTTATGTACATGGGAGGAGCCTGTGATACTTATGTACATGGGAGGAGCCTGTGATACTTATGTACATGGGAGGAGCCTGTGATATTTATGTACTTGGGAGGAGCCTGTGATACTTATGTACATGGGAGGAGCCTGTGATACTTATGTATATGGGAGGGGCCTGTGATACTTATATACATGGGAGGAGCCTGTGATACTTATGTACATGGGAGGAGCCTGTGATACTTCTGTACATGGGAGGAGCCTGTGATACTTATGTACATGGGGAGGAGCCTGTGATACTTATGTACATGGGAGGAGCCTGTGATACTTATGTACATGGGAGGAGCCTGTGATACTTATGTATATGGGAGGAGCCTGTGATACTTATGTACATGGGAGGAGCATGTGATACTTATGTACATGGGAAGGAGCCTGTGATACTTATGTACATGGGAGGAGCATGTGATACTTATGTACATGGGGAGGAGCCTGTGATACTTATGTACATGGGAGGGGCCTGTGATACTTATATACATGGGAGGGGCCTGTGATACTTATGTACATGGGAGAAGCCTGTGATTCCTATGTACATGGGAGGAGCCTGTGATACTTATGTACATGGGAGGAGCCTATGATACTTGTGTACATGGGGAGGAGCCTGTGATACTTATGTACATGGGAGGAGCCTGTGATACTTATGTACATGGGAGGAGCCTGTGATACTTATGTACATGGGAGGAGCCTGTGATACTTATGTACATGGGGAGGAGCCTGTGATACTTATGTACATGGAGAGGAGCCTGTGATACTTCTGTACATGGGAGGAGCCTGTGATACTTCTGTACGTGGGAGGAGCCTGTGATACTTATGTACATGGGGAGGAGCCTGTGATACTTATGTACATGGGAGGAGCCTGTGATACTTATGTACATGGGAGGAGCCTGTGATACTTATGTACATGGGAGGAGCATGTGATACTTATGTACATGGGAAGGAGCCTGTGATACTTATGTACATGGGAGGAGTCTGTGATACTTATGTACATGGGAGGAGCATGTGATACTTATGTACATGGGAAGGAGCCTGTGATACTTATGTACATGGGAGGAGCCTGTGATACTTATGTACATGGGAGGAGCCTGTGATACTTATGTACATGGGAGGAGCCTGTGATACTTATGTACATGGGAGGAGCCTGTGATACTTATGTACATGAGAGGAGCCTGTGATACTTATGTACATGGGGAGGAGCCTGTGATACTTATGTACATGGGGAGGAGCCTGTAATACTTATGTACATGGGAGGAGCCTGCGATACTTATGTACATGGGGAGGAGCCTGTGATACTTGTGTACATGGAATTTTTTTCCTTTTTATTTTTAATACATTTGCAAAGATTTCGAAACAAACTTCTATCACGTTGTCATTATGGGGGATTGTTTGTAGAATTTTGAGGAAAATAATGACATGAAATCCATTTTGGAATAAGGCTGTAACATAACAAAATATGGAAAAAGTGAAGCGTTGTGAATACAGTGGAACCTCGGATTGCGAGTAACGCGCTTAACGAACGTTTTGCAATATGAGCGCTGTATTTTGAAAAAATCTTAACTCGGTTTGCGAGTGTTGTCTCGCAAAACTAGCAGGATTCAGGCCAAAGTGGTGTGCAGTACCGCGTTTGGCCTGATGTGGGGGGGGGCACCGGAGCAGGAAATGCTCAGAAAGACTCGGAAAGTCCTCCTTTGCAGCTGTTTCCATGGCTCTCCAGCGCCCCCCCTGCCTCTGGCCGCATGCGGTATTGCATGCCATTGAAGTCAATGCAGAACAAATTATTTTAGTTTCCATTGACTTCTATGGGGAAACTCGCTTTGATAGGCGAGTGCTTTGAATTGCAAGCATTCTCCTGGAGCGGATTACGCTCGTATTCCGCGGTTCCACTGTACTTTTTTTTTCTCTGTAGGACAGCGCATGTTAATGCGGCATTATCTAGATGATAATTAGTGGAAGACATTTGATAACAATGTAGCACATTGGCTTTTACAAAAGCTGCATCTGCTGGAACCTTTTTTTATTACTGTCTAATTAAACGGGTCTCTCCAGAAACGGCGCTTCTTTCCGGAGGTCACATCTTCTGAAGGGCATTTTACCGACGACAGCTGGGAGTTTCCATCTTTTTAAAAAGCAATGGAAATGAGAAGCACACAAAGGATGATTCATAAGCGTGGACAAATAATGGCCTTTATATTAAAAGAACACAAATCCTTTTGATTTCTGTGTTGGGCTAAAAACTTCTCCTCTTTTTAAGAGAAACAAATTGTATTTTCAGAGAGTGATACATTGTTATCAGTGTAATATGACAGAAGATTAGAGTGTGGCTGGAGTGCTGTGATATACAATAGCCGTATCATCACTGTCTATGAGAGAAGAACGTGTTGGTGCTGATGGAATACGCCCAATTCTATGAGATCTACAGTGGGGGGAATCATGACATGCGCACACAAACATTTACTTTTGGAATTTCCATTTAGTCCAAATATTTTTTTTATTTAGTTACAAGAACTGACCTCCCTATGGGCCAGGTTCACATAGAACTGCGGCGGCGTAACGTATCGTAGATACGTTACACCGCCGCAAGTTTTCATCGCAAGTGCCTGATTCACAAAGCACTTGCGATGAAAACTACGCCGGCGGCCTCCGGCGCAAGGCGGGCCAATTCAAATGGGCGTGTGCCATTTAAATTAGGCGCGCTCCCGCGCCGGACCTACTGCGCATGCTCCGTTTCCTAACTCCGGTCGTGCTTTGCGCGCCATAATTTTTTCGAACGGCGACGCGCGTAGCGTACTTCCGTATTCCCGGACGTGTTACGCAAACGACGTTAAATTTTAAATTTTAACGCGGGAACGGCGGCCATACTTTAGACAGCAAAGGATTGCTGACTAAAGTTAGGGCAGGTCAAATAACGACTAAAATTACGACGGGAAACTAGACTACGGACGACGTAGCGAACGCGAAAATCCGTCGGGGATCCGCCGTAACTGCTAATTTGCATACCCGATGCTCGTTTACGACGCAAACTCCCCCCAGCGGCGGCCGCGGTACTGCATCCTAAGATCCGACAGTGTAAAACAATTACACCTGTCGGATCTTATGGATATCTATGCGTAACTGATTCTATGAATCCGTCACATAGATAGAAACAGAGATACGGCGGCGTATCAGGAGAAACGCCGTCGTATCTCTTTTGTGAATCTGGCCCTATATAGCTTTTAATAAAACAGCTGAAAACCACCGGAGGAGGAAGAATGGTCAAACATTCCCATAGACACTCCTAAACCTTGTGGACAGCCTTCCCAGAAGAGTTGAAGCTGTTATAGCTGCAAAGGGCGGGGCCAACTCAATATTGAACCCTACGGACTAATAGGTAGATTCAGGTAGAGTTAGGCCGGCTTATCAGTAGATAAGCCGACCTAACTCAGAATCTACGCCGACCTATGTTTAAACGTATGCTCAAACAGAGATGCGCTTAAACATATCTAAGATACGATGGCTTATCTTAGATTGCAATATTTTGGATGGCCGCTAGGTGGCGCTTCCATTGCGGTCGGCGTAGAATATGTAAATGAGGAGATACGCCGATTCACGAACGTACGCCCGGCCGACGCAGTACTTTTACGCCGTATAAGAGATAGGCCGCGTAAAGTTAGAGCTAGGCCCTAGTTGGAATAGTAATGTCAAGTATGGCCGCCGTTCCTGCGTCGAAATTCAAATTTTTTACGTCGTTTGCGTAAGTCGTCCTTGAATCGGGATTTACGTTGTTTACGTCCATGTCAAAATCAATAGGCCGTGCGGCGTACTTAGTGCTTATAACCGTCAAAAACATAGGGTCAAGCCTTATTAACATAAAACACGCCCCCCCTTACACACATTTGAATTCGGCGACCTTGCGCCCGCCCGCTTTAGGCTACGCCGCCGTAACATAGCAGGTAAGTACATTGTGAATCATGTACTTGCCTAGCTAACTTACGGCGGCGTAGCCTAAACACGCTAAGCTACGCCGCCGCAAGTTTAGGCAACTCTTTGTGAATCTACCTATAAGACTGGGATGCCATTAAAGTTCATGTGCGTGTAAAGGCAGGCGTCCCAATACTTTTGACAATATATCTGTATATTTAGTTTTCTTTATGTTTTTTTTTTTCTGTCAAAAAAAGCAATTTTCTGTTTCTATGCTATTTTGGTTCATATATATTTTTTATTTATTTTGTATATATATAAATATGTTTTTTTTTATGTTGTGTGTTTGTAAGATTTTTTTAATAAACAAAATGTTGATGCCCCTGCAGTAATAGGAAGGTGTCAGGGAGCCGCTCGCGTTATCGGTTTGCGTTCGTCTTGCACCTTCAGGTTCACTGATTTCTGGACGCAGTCTTAGTGGCCTCCGGTCTCTCGGGCTCGCCAGCGGGATCCATTAGGAATGAGAACGTTCGGGTAACCAGGATTTTTTTTTTCTCCCATTATAACCAGATTTTTCCCTCTAGTTGTGAAGACGCCGAACAGCAAATACGGCGCCACATTAGATGCCCAATTTAACACATTGATTGCACATAATACACACCATTTGCCCCCTGTGTATAAATAGCGGGTTTGGTAGAAACTTGGAAATGTTGACATTTAATCCTTGTCTACTGATACATACAAAGAACAAAACTGCAACAAAATTCACCAAAATACATCATTGTGTAGCTATAATAAAAAAAACTCGCCCCCTCCCTTTTTACTACAGGAGAGTCAGGACTAGAGGTTTGACCGATATGGGTTTTTCTCTGGCCGATGCCGATATTTAGAAATCGGCCGATATGTGATGCTGATTTTTGCGGCCGATATTTTAGGCCGATTTTTTTTTTTTTTGGTGGCACTGGCTCGCACTAATTGGCACTGGAAGATGGCACTAGCAGAAGGCACTGATTGGCAGGTGGCACTTATTGGCACTGGCAGGTTGCACTGGATGGCACTGAAAGATGGTACTAGCAGATGGCACTGATTGGCAGGTGGCACTTTTTGGCACTGGCAGGTGGCACTTTTTGGCAGATGGCACTGGTTGGTACTGACTGGCAGGTGGCACTGGATGACAATAGTTAGCACTGGCAGATGGCACTGGTTGGAATTGGCAGGTGGCACTGATGGCTTTAGTTGGCACTGGTAGGTGGCACTGGATGGAAGGTGGCACTAATTGGCACTGGATGGTGGCACTGGTATTGGCACTGGCAGGTGGCATTGGCAGATGGCACTGGATGGAAGGTGGCACTAATTGGCACTGGATGGTGGCACTGGCAGGTGGCATTGGCAGATGGCACTGGATGGCAAGTGGCACCAATTGGCACTGGCGCAAAAAAAATGGTGTCACCCCCCTCAGTACAGACCCCCGCTCTCTCCAGTATAGACACCCCCCCTCCTCAGTACAGACCCCCCTGCCCCCCCCCCGCAGTACAGACACCAGAGAGCGGTGTGTGTCCCATGAGCGTGGGCCGCTCCTCCTCTGTGGGTGTAAACAGAGAGGAGGGCCGCCGCGCTGGGTGTATCAAGATGGCCTAGCTCCGGATCCGTGGCACCGCTAGCGGCCATGTTAAATTTCGGCCTAATTTGGAAGAAGAAGAAGAAGAAGAAGAAGAAGAAGAAGAAGAAGAAGAAGAAGAAGAAGAAGAAGAAGAAGAAGAAGAAGAAGAAGAAGAAGAAGAAGAAGAAGATCCGACAGTGTAAGTGACTTACACATGGCGGATCTTCAGTGTATCTATGCGAAAATGATTCTAAGAATCACTCGCATAGATACGCGGGTCAAAAAAGAGATACGATGGAGTATCCTGAGATACTCCATCGTAAATTCTCTCAGAATATGGCCCAGAGTGTGGGCTTTACCGACGTGAAAAATCGGCGCACGCTCAGAAGCAAGTTATGAGATGGGAGCGCTCGTTCTGGTAAAACTAGCGTTTGTAATGGAGTAAGCACATTCATCACGCTGTAACAGACAGAAAAGCGCCAATCGTCTTTTACTAACACGGAATCAGCTAAAGCAGCCCCAAGGGTGGGAAAAAATTGAGAAAAATTCTCTGAAACCTACACACGGCCGTTTTCACGACCAATTAAAAAAAAAAAAAAATTCTCGTCATGAAAAACGGTCGTGTGTACGCGGCATGAGAAAAGGCAAAATATTTTTATAAGGAGGCGTTAATCTAAAAATGCAGACAAAAAGGTATGGGCGGTGAAGAACCCGAAATTGGCACCACATCAATATTAGTAATAGGTTTAGGGATACAAAGGACGGGACTTTAACCACTTCAGCCCCGGACCATTCCGCAGGCCAAAGACCCGGCCACTTTTTGCGATTCGGCACTGCGTCGCTTTAACTGACAATTGCGCAGTCGTGCGACGTGGCTCCCAAACAAAACTGAAGTCATTTTTTTCCCCCACAAATAGAGATTTCTTTTGGTGGTATTTGATCACCTCTGCGTTTTTTTTTTTGCGCTATAAACAAAAATAGAGCGACAATTTTGTGCCTATCAGTGCAGCCTCACCAGTGCCCATCAGTGCAGCCTCATCAGTGCCCATCAGTGCAGACTCATCAGTGCCCATCAGTGCAGACTCACCAGTGCCCATCATTGCAGCCTTACCAGCGCCCATCAGTGTAGCCTCACCAGTGCCCATCATTTCAGCCTCACCAGTGCCCATCAGTGCAGCCTCACCAGTGCCCATCAGTGCAGCCTCATAAGCACACATTAGCAAAGAAGAAAATGTACTTATTTGCAAACTTTTTTCACAATTTTTTGGTCTCAGAAAAATTATAAAAGTCTCATATGGGTACAGTGTAGCATGACCGCGCAATTGTCATTCAAAGTGTGACAGCGCTGAAAGCTGAACATTGGCCTGGGCAGGAAGGGGGTGAAAGTGCCCGGCACTGAAGTCATGAAATATACTGAATATTGAAGAGGGGTGAAGGCCGTATATAGAGGGCCGTGCAATGGATTCGGTGAAAAGAATTAGAAGGAAGGTCGGGGGGGGGGGGGGGCATTGATTTCCTCTGTAGAGAGTCCAGGTAACATCTGCTGTGAATTACAATGGAGATGATCATCTTTGTTATAGGTCTGTGCCGACTCAATCAATGAGATCCCGCGCCCCCCCCCCTGCCCCTCCCACACCTGCGATTGTGCCGACTCAATCAATGAGATCCCGTGCCCCCCCCTGCCCCTCCCACACCGATGCTATTGATTGGGCAACCGGACCAAGAACATCGCAAGGACATGACTGCGAGACGGGCGATCATTAAAGGATGGAGGTCTGCAAACTTGAAAATCAGAAAGAATTTGAAGGGGAACTTTTTAGGAAAAAAACACCAAATTCATTAAAGAGACCCTGTCACCAGACCATTCATTGAAACGCAAATCTTCTTCTGGCATTATATGTGCATTTCATGTCTTCTATGGATGTTATTTCCCTGTAAAACCCCCGTATACATGTGTAAACTCCCGTATACATGTGTAAACTCCTGTATACATGTGTAAACTCCTGTATACATGTGTAAAACTCCCGTATACATGTATAAACCCCCGCATACATGTGTAAACTCCCGTATACATGTGTAAAACTCCTGTAAACATGTATAAACTCCCGTATACATGTGTAAAATTCCTGTATACATGTGTAAAACTCCTGTATACATGTGTAAACTCCCGTATACATGTGTAAAACTCCCATATACATGTGTAAAACTCCCGTATACATGTGTAAACCCCCGTATACATGTGTAAACTCCCATATACATGTGTAAAACTCCTGTATACATGTGTAAACTCCCGTATACATGTGTAAACTCCCGTATACATGTGTAAAACTCCCATATACATGTGTAAAACCCCCGTATACATGTGTAAACCCCCGTATACATGTGTAAACTCCCATATACATGTGTAAAACTCCTGTATACATGTGTAAAACTCCTGTATACATGTGTAAAACTCCCGTATACATGTGTAAACCCCCGTATACATGTGTAAACTCCCATATACATGTGTAAAACTCCTGTATACATGTGTAAAACTCCTGTATACATGTGTAAAACTCCTGTATACATGTGTAAAACTCCCGTATACATGTGTAAAACTCCCGTATACATATGTAAACCCCGGTATACATGTGTAAACTCCCATATACATGTGTAAAACTCCTGTATACATGTGTAAAACTCCCGTATACATGTGTAAAACTCCTGTATACTGTACATGTGTAAAACTCCCGTATACATGTGTAAAACTCCCGTATACATGTGTAAACCCCCGTATACATGTGTAAAACTCCTGTATACATGTGTAAACTCCCGTATACATGTGTAATCTCCCGTATACATGTGTAAAACTCCCGTATACATGTGTAAACCCCCGTATACATGTGTAAAACTCCTGTATACATGTGTAAACTCCCGTATACATGTGTAAAACTCCTGTATACATGTGTAAACTCCCGTATACATGTGTAAAACTCCTGTATACATGTGTAAACTCCTGTATACATGTGTAAAACTCCTGTATACATGTGTAAAACCCCCGTATACATGTGTAAACTCCTGTATACATGTGTAAACTCCCGTAAAAATGTGTAAACTCCTGTATACATGTGTAAAACTCCCGTATACATGTGTAAACTCCTGTATACATGTGTAAAACCCCCGTATACATGTGTAAACTCCTGTATACATGTGTAAACCCCCGTATACATGTGAAAACTCCCATATACATGTGTAAAACTCCTGTATACATGTGTAAAACTCCCGTATACATGTGTAAAACTCCTGTATACTGTACATGTGTAAAACTCCCGTATACATGTGTAAAACTCCCGTATACATGTGTAAACCCCCGTATACATGTGTAAAACTCCTGTATACATGTGTAAACTCCCGTATACATGTGTAATCTCCCGTATACATGTGTAAAACTCCCGTATACATGTGTAAACCCCCGTATACATGTGTAAAACTCCTGTATACATGTGTAAACTCCCGTATACATGTGTAAAACTCCTGTATACATGTGTAAACTCCCGTATTCATGTGTAAAACTCCTGTATACATGTGTAAACTCCTGTATACATGTGTAAAACTCCTGTATACATGTGTAAACTCCTGTATACATGTGTAAAACCCCCGTATACATGTGTAAACTCCTGTATACATGTGTAAAACTCCCGTAAAAATGTGTAAACTCCTGTATACATGTGTAAAACTCCCGTATACATGTGTAAACTCCTGTATACATGTGTAAAACCCCCGTATACATGTGTAAACTCCTGTATACATGTGTAAACCCCCGTATACATGTGTAAACTCCCGTATACATGTGTAAACTCCCCGGGACTGTCTCTGGGTGCCACCATGTTGGATGTGATGTCAGCGGACTCGGGGCTGTCACTCAAGTGACACTCTATATAGCAGCTTCACTAAGGCCAGTCACAGATGGAGAACAATTTCTTCCTGCAACCCGGGAAGCGTCTCCCTGTGTTGTAAAAGCCATCATAGGGGCTAATCAGCTGCTGGATTGCTTTTTTCAAGCTGTGGGAGGGGAAGTCCAGCCCACCAGGTTATCATAGAGTTCGGTCCCCGGCCATCTCTATGGTCTAGGGCAGGGGTCTCCAAACTGCGGCCCCAGGGGCCGGGTGTGACCCTTCGCTTGCTTTTATCTGTCCCTCGTGGCACCATTTCACTAACTGACACCAATGATGGGACACCATTCCCCCTACTGACACCAAGGATAGGGCACCATTCCCCCTACTGACACCAAGGATAGGGCACCATTCCCCCTACTGACACCAAGGATAGGGCACCATTCCCCCTACTGACACCGATGATGGGGCACCATTCCCCCTACTGACACCAAGGATAGGGCACCATTCCCCCCACTGACACCGATGATGGGGCCCCCAATACCCCCTACTGACACCAAGGATAGGGCACCATTCCCCCTACTGACACCAATAATAGGGCACCATTCCCCCTATTGACACTGATAATGGGGCACCATTCCCCCTACTGACACCACTGATGTGCCAACATTCCCCCTACTGACACCAAGGATAGGGCACCATTCCCTCTACTGACATCAATGATGGGGGTACCATTCCCTCTACTGACATCAATGATGGGGGTACCATTCCCTCTACTGACATCAATGATGGGGCACCATTCCCTCTACTGACATCAATGATGGGGGTACCATTCCCTCTACTGACATCAATGATGGGGCACCATTCCCCCTACTGACACCAATGATGGGGCACCATTCCCCCTACTGACACCAATGATGGGGCACAATTCCCCTACTGACACCAATGATGGGGCACTATTCCCCCTACTGAAACCAATGATGGGGGTACCATTCCCCCTACTGACGCCAATTATTGGGCACCATTCCCCCTACTGACACCAATGATGGGGCACCATTCCCCCTACTGACACCACTGGTGTGTCAACATTCCCCCTACTGACACCGATGATGGGGCACCATTCCCCCTACTGACAGCAAGGATAGGGCACCATTCCCCCTACTGACACCAAGGATAGGGCACCATTCCCCCTACTGACACCAAGGATAGGGCACCATTCCCCCTACTGACACTAATGATGTGCCACCATTCCCCCTACTGACACCAAGGATAGGGCACCATTCCCCCTACTGACACTAATGATGTGCCACCATTCCCCCTACTGACTCCGATGATAGGGCACCATTCCCCCTAGTGACATCTATTATTGGTCACCATTCACCCCACTGACAGCAATGATGGAGCACCATTCCCCCTACTGACACTAATGATGGGGTACCAAATTTTGAGGGGTTCTGAGTAGTTTTGTAGGAAAAAATTATGATTTTTAAATGTAGGAGAGAAATGTTAGAATTGGCCTTAACTGGAAGTCCAGGAGAGAATATGGCCTAATAACATTCGATTTTGGCCCCATTCGCACAGAACGAATGTACACGCCGTTTCACGGATCGAATAGCTCTGTGAGTGTTTTTTTTTTTTTCAAATACAACCCCCGACGGTACATTCCACTCTTCCCATATGTTATGTGACACACATATGGTATGAAGACAAACACACGCAGCTTGCTACAGATCATTGATACGATACAAAGTGGCCATCGCCTGCGATCAGCAGCAGGGGTGAGATGATGGCGAGATAATCCCGCGCACTTCCTGCCTAATACAGAAGAGTCTGGGCTGACGCAGCGGAGCCTGGCGTACGCGCTTCGAGGACCCAGCGAGAGGCTCGCATTTATGGAAGCGCCGACTCTCTGTGAGGTTTAAATCTACAATCTGCATTCATTGGTCGTCTGCTGATTGTTGGCAAACGTTTCGCACACCAGCTGTACGTCCCCGACAGAAGGTTTCCTAATATTCCCGCCTGGAATCAGCAACAATATCACCACCTTTTCCTCTCCGCCCCCGATAGGCTGTCATTCTGTACCGGGACACCTACTTAAAGGCAGTGGCGGCTGGTGCTCAAAATTTTTGGGGGGGCGCAAACGAAAAAAATATTTGCAGCCTCACTGTGCCCATCAAACGCAGCCACTGTGCCATTAATTGTCACCACTGTGCCATGCCATCAAACGCAGCCACTGTGCCATCAATTGTCACCACTGTGCCATGCCATTAAACGCAGCCACTGTGCCATGCCATCAAACGCAGCCACTGTGCCATTAATTCGCACCACTGTGCCATGCCATTAAACGCAGTTACTGTGCCATGCCATCAAACGCAGCCACCGTGCCATGCCATCAAACGCAGCCACTGTGCCATTAATTCGCACCACTGTGCCATGCCATTAAAAGCAGCCACTGTGCCATGCCATCAAACGCAGCCACTGTGCCATGCCATCAAACGCAGCCACTGTGCCATTAATTCGCACCACTGTGCCATGCCATCAAACGCAGCCACTGTGCCATGCTATCAAACACAGCCACTGTGCCATCAATTGTCACCACTGTGCCCTTTAATTGTCGCCGCTGTGCCCTTTAATTGTCGCCGCTGTGCCCTTTAATTGTCCCCACTGTGCCTATTGTCGCCACTGTGCCCATTGATGTCACTGCTGTGCCCTGTAAAGTGCCCCTCCCCCCCCCCCCCGCCCGGCACTTACCTTTACTGGAGTCAGCCATCCACGTCCCTCGATGTCTTCAACCGCCCTCGATGACTGACAGGCGTCTCAGCCAATCAGGTTACCGGTAGCCAGAACCGGCCAACCTGATTGGCTGAGACGCCTGTCAGTCTTATCCAAGGAGCGCATCCCTAGTTGCGTTTCTTGTATAAGCTTCCGGGACCCGAGGGCTGTACTCTGGAAAAGCCTATCAGAGCCGTTGGCACTTCCGTACAGCCAACCAGCTGCCGTTATTCAGATGGTCGGACATGAGCGCCGACCATCTGAATAGAGCAGCGGCAGCGGCGATAATAACATAGATTTGTGCTCTGATAGGGGGTTTGTGCTGATCGACTATCAGCGCCGCCTCCCCCATCCATCAGTACAATTTATTACAGTACATCTGTGCCACTTATCAGTGCCCATCCATGCCCATCTGTGCCGATCCATGCCACCTATTAGTGCCCATCCGTGTCGCCTATCCGTACCCATCCATGCCGCCTATCTGTGCCCATCCATGCCGCCTATTCGTGCCCATCCACGCCGCCTATCTGTGCCCATCCGTGACGCCTATCAGTGCCCATCCGTGCTGCATATCAGTGCCACCTATCAGTGCCCATCAGTGCCGCCTATCAGTGCTGCATATTAGTGCCCATCATCACTGCTCATCAATGCCATCTCATCAGTGCCACCTCATTGGTGCCCATCAGTGCCGCCTTATCAGTGCCCGTCAGTGCAGCCCCATCAGTGAAGGAGAAAACTTACTTATTTACAAAGTTGTGTAACTGAAACAACAACAAAAATATGTGTTTTTCAAAATATTCAGTCTTTTTAATTATTTTTTAGCAGAAGATAAAAATCGCAGAGGTGATCAAATACCACCAAAAGAAAGCTCTATTTGTGGGAACAAAATGATAACCATTTCATTTGGATACAGTGTAGCACGACCGCGCAATTGTCATTCAAAGTGCGACAGTGCTGAAAGCTGAAAATTGGTCTGGGCAGGAGGGTGTATTATTGCCCCCCGGTATTGAAGGGGTTAAACTGTCCAACTGTCCAGAGTTTATAATCTAAAAACACAGACTAATATGTTTTTCCCCTCATATTACGGAATAGATTCCACCATTTAAAAGACAGCACTGCGCCATTCTCATAAGCCTCAGCCCCAGAGGCGGTTGCGGTCTCCTTTCCCCATCACAAATAATACCGATAACGATCAATAATAATAATTGTTACAAATCCAGCTTGTTCCTTAGTACATAGACGCTTTCCTTCCCATTCGTCTCCAAGATCCTTTCCACTCCTCCCATTCGTCTCTTAGATCCATTCCACTCTTCCCATTCTTCTCCTAGATCCATTCCACTCTTCCCATTCTTCTCCTAGATCCATTCCACTCTTCCCATTCTTCTCCTAGATCGATTCCACTCTTCCCATTCGTCTCCTAGATCGATTCCACTCTTCCCATTCTTCTCCTAGATCCATTCCACTCTTCCCATTCTTCTCCTAGATCCATTCCACTCTTCCCATTCTTCTCCTAGATCCATTCCACTCTTCCCATTCTTCTCCTAGATCCATTCCACTCTTCCCATTCTTCTCCTAGATCCATTCCACTCTTCCCATTCATCTCCTAGATCCATTCCACTCTTCCCATTCTTCTCCTAGATCCATTCCACTCTTCCAATCCGTCTCTTGGATCCATTCCACTCTTCCCATTCTTCTCCTAGATCCATTCCACTCTTCCCATTCTTCTCCTAGATCCATTCCACTCTTCCCATTCGTCTCCTAGATCCATTCCACTCTTCCCATTCTTCTCCTAGATCCATTCCACTCTTCCCATTCTTCTCCTAGATCCATTCCACTCTTCCCATTCTTCTCCTAGATCCATTCCACTCTTCCCATTCTTCTCCTAGATCCATTCCACTCTTCCCATTCTTCTCCTAGATCCATTCCACTCTTCCCATTCATCTCCTAGATCCATTCCACTCTTCCCATTCTTCTCCTAGATCCATTCCACTCTTCCAATCCGTCTCTTAGATCCATTCCACTCTTCCCATTCTTCTCCTAGATCCATTCCACTCTTCCCATTCTTCTCCTAGATCCATTCCACTCTTCCAATCCGTCTCTTGGATCCATTCCACTCTTCCCATTCTTCTCCTAGATCCATTCCACTCTTCCCATTCTTCTCCTAGATCCATTCCACTCTTCCAATCCGTCTCTTGGATCCATTCCACTCTTCCCATTCTTCTCCTAGATCCATTCCACTCTTCCCATTCTTCTCCTAGATCCATTCCACTCTTCCCATTCGTCTCCTAGATCGATTCCACTCTTCCCATTCTTCTCCTAGATCCATTCCACTCTTCCCATTCTTCTCCTAGATCCATTCCACTCTTCCCATTCTTCTCCTAGATCCATTCCACTCTTCCCATTCTTCTCCTAGATCCATTCCACTCTTCCCATTCTTCTCCTAGATCCATTCCACTCTTCCCATTCATCTCCTAGATCCATTCCACTCTTCCCATTCTTCTCCTAGATCCATTCCACTCTTCCAATCCGTCTCTTGGATCCATTCCACTCTTCCCATTCTTCTCCTAGATCCATTCCACTCTTCCCATTCTTCTCCTAGATCCATTCCACTCTTCCCATTCGTCTCCTAGATCGATTCCACTCTTCCCATTCTTCTCCTAGATCCATTCCACTCTTCCCATTCTTCTCCTAGATCCATTCCACTCTTCCCATTCTTCTCCTAGATCCATTCCACTCTTCCCATTCTTCTCCTAGATCCATTCCACTCTTCCCATTCTTCTCCTAGATCCATTCCACTCTTCCCATTCATCTCCTAGATCCATTCCACTCTTCCAATCCGTCTCTTAGATCCATTCCACTCTTCCCATTCTTCTCCTAGATCCATTCCACTCTTCCCATTCTTCTCCTAGATCCATTCCACTCTTCCAATCCGTCTCTTAGATCCATTCCACTCTTCCCATTCTTCTCCTAGATCCATTCCACTCTTCCCATTCTTCTCCTAGATCCATTCCACTCTTCCAATCCGTCTCTTAGATCCATTCCACTCTTCCCATTCTTCTCCTAGATCCATTCCACTCTTCCAATCCGTCTCTTGGATCCATTCCACTCTTCCCATTCTTCTCCTAGATCCATTCCACTCTTCCCATTCTTCTCCTAGATCCATTCCACTCTTCCCATTCGTCTCCTAGATCCATTCCACTCTTCCCATTCTTCTCCTAGATCCATGCCACTCTTCCCATTCTTCTCCTAGATCCATTCCACTCTTCCCATTCTTCTCCTAGATCCATTCCACTCTTCCCATTCTTCTCCTAGATCCATTCCACTCTTCCCATTCTTCTCCTAGATCCATTCCACTCTTCCCATTCGTCTCCTAGATCCATTCCACTCTTCCCATTCGTCTCCTAGATCCATTCCACTCTTCCCATTCTTCTCCTAGATCCATTCCACTCTTCCCATTCTTCTCCTAGATCCATTCCACTCTTTCCATTCTTCTCCTAGATCCATTCCACTCTTCCCATTCGTCTCCTAGATCCATTCCACTCTTCCCATTCGTCTCCTAGATCCATTCCACTCTTCCCATCCGTCTCTTAGATCCATTCCACTCTTCCCATTCGTCTCTTAGATCCATTCCACTCTTCCCATTCTTCTCCTAGATCCATTCCACTCTTCCCATTCGTCTCTTAGATACATTCCACTCTTCCCATTCGTCTCCTAGATCCATTCCACTCTTCCCATCCGTCTCTTAGATCCATTCCACTCTTCCCATTCATCTCTTAGATCCATTCCACTCTTCCCATTCGTCTCCTAGATCCATTCCACTCCTCCCATTCGTCTCTTAGATCCATTCCACTCTTCCCATCCGTCTCTTAGATCCATTCCACTCTTCCCATCCGTCTCTTAGATCCATTCCACTCTTCCCATTCGTCTCTTAGATCCATTCCACTCTTCCCATTTGTCTCCTAGATCCATTCCACTCTTCCCATTCGTCTCTTAGATCCATTCCACTCTTCCCATTCTTCTCCTAGATCCATTCCACTCTTCCCATTCTTCTCCTAGATCCATTCCACTCTTCCCATTCTTCTCCTAGATCCATTCCACTCTTCCCATTCTTCTCCTAGATCCATTCCACTCTTCCCATTCTTCTCCTAGATCCATTCCACTCTTCCCATTCTTCTCCTAGATCCATTCCACTCTTCCCATTCTTCTCCTAGATCCATTCCACTCTTCCCATTAGTCTCTTAGATACATTCCACTCTTCCCATTCGTCTCCTAGATCCATTCCACTCTTCCCATCCGTCTCTTAGATCCATTCCACTCCTCCCATTCATCTCTTAGATCCATTCCACTCTTCCCATTCGTCTCCTAGATCCATTCCACTCTTCCCATTCGTCTCTTAGATCCATTCCACTCTTCCCATCCGTCTCTTAGATCCATTCCACTCTTCCCATTCGTCTCTTAGATCCATTCCACTCTTCCCATCCGTCTCTTAGATCCATTCCACTCTTCCCATTCGTCTCTCTCGCACAGACCTTCACGTGTTAATATCAAAACAAAAAAAAACTACAAGCTAGACTCCAAATAAACCCGCCGCTGTGCGAGAGAAGCAAAGCGACTGGAACAAAAACCACAAACGCTACAAAAAGAGGTAAAATATAAAACATGTTTGATCTGCTGTTAAAGAATCAGACGTGCGCAGGTGTCTCTCCCTTGGAAGTAAAATGCGTCTCTCTGTGTGCCAGACAATGCGATTATTGAATCTCTACCAGCTGCCAACATTGGCAAAAAGTACCATGTGAGCCCGCCGACAATACGTGAATGTGATGACTCCACAAGAAGCGCCTTAGAAAACTTTATTTTCTGCTGGTTTGTCTTTCCGGAAATCCTCACAATTATTCAGCCAACCTAAGAACCGAGTCTTCAATGTTGTAGTATAATTTAATTACCAGGAGACCAACGCTGACAGAGGTGTCCATTGTTGACCCGTCCTAAAAATGCCACATATGGCTTAAAGCTTGCCTTTCTTTAGCCTTTTAACATTGAGGACCCCCTGAAATAACCTTCCAGTCTCATGGAACCCGCTGATAATAATTACTATATCTACAGATCACAGTACATTACAGTAGCGGCTGGTGCTCAAAATTTTGGGGGGCGCAAACAAACGGAAAAAAAATCAAGCGCAGCCACTGTGCCAAGAAACTGCCGCTAATGTGCTATCAAACGCAGCTACTGTACCCATCAATTGCTGCCAGTGTGCCCATCAATTGCTGCCAGTGTGCCCCATCAACTGCCACCAGTGTGCCCATCAATTTCTGCCAGTGTGCCCCATCAACTGCCACCAGTGTGCCCCATCAGCTGCCGCCAGTGTGCCCATCAATTTCTGCCAGTGTGCCCCATCAACTGCCACCAGTGTGCCCCATCAACTGTTACCAGTGTGCCCCATCAATTGCTGCCAATGTGCCCATCAATTGCCGCCAGTGTGCCCATCATTTGCCACCAGTGTGCCTATCAGTTACCACCAGTGTGCCCCATCAATTGCTGCCAGTGGGCCCCATTAATTGCCGCCAGTGTGCCCATCAATTTCTGCCAGTGTGCCCCATCAACTGCCACCAGTGTGCCCCATCAACTGCCGCCAGTGTGCCCCATCAACTGCCGCCAGTGTGCCCCATCAACTGCCACCAGTGTGCCCCATCAACTGTTACCAGTGTGCCCCATCAATTGCTGCCAGTGTGCCCATCAATTGCCGCCAGTGTGCCCATCATTTGCCACCAGTGTGCCCATCAGTTACCACCAGTGTGCCCCATCAATTGCTGCCAGTGGGCCCCATTAATTGCTGCCAGTGTGCCCATCAATTGCCGCCAGTGTGCCCCATCAATTGCCACCATTGTGCCCATCAATTGCCGCCAGTGTGTCCAACAGTTACCACCAGTGTGCCCATCAGTTACCACCAGTGTGCCCCATCAATTGCCGCCAGTGTGCCCCATCAAATGCTGCCAGTGTGCCCCCCCGCCCGGCACTTACCCATGTCGGCGCTGTCCTCCACGCCTTTGAGTCCTCCATGTCTTCTCCCATCCTCTTCCTGTCATGTCTGCTATGATTGGACGCCTGATAGGCGTCCAATCACAGCGCCTGTCGCTTCAGCTAATCAGGTGACAGGTTAACTAGACCCGGTGCACCTGATTGGCTGAGAGGCAAGTCGGTGTTAGGGAAGCGATTTATTTGCTTCCCTACACACAACACTGTGTAAACAGAGAACGCACAGCAGTGCGCCTGCTGTTTACCAGTTTGGAAGCCTATTAGAGCTCATGGCTCTAATCAGGATGCCTATTAGAGCCAATGGCTCTAATCAGGCGCTTCCAAAAACACACCCGCCGCTGTAATTCAGATGCCCGGTGCCCAACAAGGGGCCGGACACCAGAATAGAGGGCGTCAGCGGCGACAACCTACACTCAGGGGAGGGCTGGCAGCCTTAGGCCTGGGGGGCAAGTCCAGTCAAGTGCCCATAGAGCGTGGAAAAGTGATGGATTGAGGAAAACAGTCTAAGATTTTTCATGATCACAAGAGTCCGCACAGAGGCCCCCCTTACATCAGAGTCCGCACAGAGCCCCCCTTACATCAGAGTCCGCACAGAGGCCCCCCTTACATCAGAGTCCGCACAGAGGCTCCCCTTACATCAGAGTCCGCATAGAGCCCCCCTTACATCAGAGTCCGCACAGAGGCCCCCCTTACATCAGAGTCCGCACAGAGGCCCCCCTTACATCAGAGTCTGCACAGAGGCCCCCCCTTACATCAGAGTCCGCACAGAGGCCCCCCTTACATCAGAGTCCGCACAGAGGCCCCCCCTTACATCAGAGTCCGCACAGAGGCCCCCCTTACATCAGAGTCCGCACAGAAGCCCCCCTTACATCAGAGTCCGCACAGAGGCCCCCCTTACATCAGAGTCTGCACAGAGGCCCCCCCTTACATCAGAGTCTGCACAGAGGCCCCCCTTACATCGGAGTCTGCACAGAGTCCCCCCCTTACATCAGAGTAAGCACAGAGGCCCCCCTTACATCAGAGTCCGCACAGACCCCATATACATCATATCTCATGTAAGGGGTGTTCTGGGAAACTTGATTTAAGGGTGCATGCTGTGGACTATTGTGTAAATAGTTGCTGGTGTGCGCTGAGGCTGAGCTATGTGTGAGACGAGACATAGCTCAGCTCTGCAGCCATCTACCTCGGAGCTGACACAGCTGTGTTAACAGAGCTCCAGCAGGCATATTCCTGCACTGCAAAAACAGTATTTGGTAGTGGCGGCCGGTGGCTGTGCATAGTGTCACCAGCCCGGGGGGAGATTTCCACCATGCCCCCCCTTGCCAGCCCTCCCCTGCCTACACTGGTACATTAGCATTATGGCAAATGTTCCTTACATTGGTGATCATTGAGAAGAATGATTTTTACATTGGTGGTCTGTGAGAAGAATGTCCTCCTTACAGATAGCAACAAAAAAAGCATTGGTTACAGTGCTTCCTGCTTCCTTGTCATTCTTAGCAACCTCTGGAGGAACACCTAGAGTTCCACAAATCCCTGATTGAGAAAGCTTCACTAATGTGGATTTTTTTTGTTCTTGCTTTGGATAAAGTAGGAAAGGGCATTTTGGGATTTATCTTCCTATTCTGGAGCTTTCCTGGCTTTTCTAGATCATCACTGTCCAAGCTCTGGAAAGGGCAGTCAGTCCCATGAAACGCGTCAGTGGTTCCTAGCAAAAAGTATTTTACCACTTAACCCCCGGACCATATTGCTGGTCAAAGACCAGAGCACTTTTTGCGATTCACTGACAATTGCGCAGTGGTGGGACATGGCTCCAAAAAAAATTGGCGTCACAAATAGAGCTTTCTTTTGGTGGTATTTGATCACTTCTAATATTTTTTAGTTTTTGAGCTATAAACAAAAATAGAGCGACAATTTTGAAAAAAATTAATAATTTTTACTTTTTACCATAATAAATATTCATCAAAAATATATATATATAAAAAAAAAAAATTCCTCAGTTTAGGGCGATACGTATTCTTCTACATATTTTTCGTAAAAAAAAATCGCAATAAGCGTTAATTGATTGGTTTGTGCAAAAGTTATAGCGTTTACAAAATAGGGGGTAGTTTTATTGCATTTTTATTAATATTTTTTTTTTTACTAGTAATGGCGGCGATCAGCGTTTTTTTTTTCCGGTACTGCGACATTATGGCGGACACTTCTGACACATTTTTGGGACCACTGGCATTTTTATAGCGATCGGTGCTATTAAAAATGCATTGGATTACTATAAAAATGCCACTGGCAGGGAAGGGGTTAACACTAGGGGGCGGGGAAGGGGTTAAGTATGTTCCCTGGGTGTGTTCTAACTGTAGGGGGGGTGGCCTCACTAGGGGAAATGACTGATCGCTGTTCATACATTGTATGAACAGAAAATCAGCATTTCTCCCCTGACAGGACCGGGAGATAAGTGTTTACTCACACAGCTCCCGGTCCCCGCTCTGTAACGAGCGATCGTGGGTGCCAGGTGGCGATCGCGACCGCCGAGCACGCGTGCGGTGAGTCAGGAGCGAGCGGGGGGGCGCGCGCCCCTATTGGCTGCTGGGAGAGATGACGTAGATCTTCGTGCTCTCGCCCAGCAGAGCCGACCTGCCAGTTATTAGGCACTTCTAACCACACACCCAGAATTTGTTCATCTGCTGACCAATTGGACTATGTTGACCAGAGAGGCAGTAGCCTCGTAGCCAGAGCTGGTTCTAAACCTCTACCATAACCTAAGCTCCAGAGACGGCTCTTTCATTAGGCAAATTAGGTGGTCGCCTAGGGCCTTGCTCTTAAAGGGGCCCCGCGGCCGCCTATTTTGCCTAAACCGCACACACACACACACCGACTAAGCTCCATCTGGAAAAATGCATTTCATCTTCTATTCTTCTTCATTAACCCCGTACTCACATCAGTCCGGTGCTATTACACACCTACCAGACCAGGAGACACAACGGGAAGTGACTGAATAGTGAGATAGTTCCCCTCTCAGACAGTTGTCACCAGAACGGGCATCCCCATTGGAAGGTTTCCCCTCTATTCCTGTTTTGGAGAAATTTGTAAAATGTATCATTTATATCCCAGTGGCAATTTACACCGAGACAAACAGAGATAGCTGGATTCAGAAAGCTTTATGCCGGCGTATCAGTAGATACGCCGACGTAACTCTGAATCTGCGCCGTCCTAAATTTAAGCGTATTCTGGAAACCAGATACGCTTAAATTAGGCCAAGATGCGAGCGGCGTAAGTCTCCTACGCCGTCGTATCTTAGGGTGCAATATTTACGCTGGCCGCTAGGTGGCGCTTCTGTTGAGTTCGGCGTAGAATATGCAAATGACTAGATACGCGATTCACGAACGTACACTTAAAGATACGCGGTTTCCATAAGAGGTACGCTGCGTAAAGATAAAGCTGCTCCTAGGTGGCCTAGTCAATGTTAAGTATGGCCGTCGTTCCCGCGTCAAAATTTGAAATTTTTACGTCGTTTGCGTAAGTCGTCCGTGAATGGGGCTGGACGTAATTTACGTTCACGTCGAAACCAATACGTCCTTGAGGCGTACTTTGGAGCAATGCACACTGGGATATGTACACGGACGGCGCATGCTACATAAAACACGCCCCCTCATCCTCATTTGAATTAGGCGCGCTTACGCCTGCCCCATTTACGCTACACCGCCGTAACTTAGGAGGCAAGTGTTTTGTGAATACAGCACTTGCCTCTCTGACTTACGGTGGCATATCGTAAATACGCTACGCCGCCGTAAAAATGCGCGCATCTACCTGAATCCAGCTAAGAGAGTAAATACCCCCATCGAGTAGCACTGAACACCTGACACGGGTTCCACTCCTGTAGTAGACTCTTCCAAATTCCAGATTTCAATGAGTCTGTTGGAGACTCACTTTCAGTTTTCGACTAGCGTTTACCTGAAAATAAAAATTGTCACATTGGATTAGAATAAACATTTATCTCCTATTGAAATGCATTAAGTGGGCGATTTCTGGGCACCAGAATGCGTCGGAGGCAGAGACGGAGAACGCGACATGACTGTGTCAGTGCCATACACCTGGCATTTGGCGCAGGGATTGCATTGGCCCCTACATTGCAGATGCTTAATCTGAGCTCATTATACAATCCAGTGAAGAATCGGCGGGCACGCGATTGTTGGATGACTTCTCACGACATCGTGCCAGAGCCAGTTTGAAGTTTTCCCAAGACTCCCGTCTGATCCTTCATGTGGATAAGCAAGAGAAGCAGCAATACACTCCATACTGTTCCCAAAGTCCGCAGCGGCTGCTTCCCTTCTGTTGTCAATCTGTTCCATCACTTCGCAGAGACACCTAAACCATCTAGACATAATTAGGAATGGGCCAAGCCGGGCCAAGAGTGCCCAGTTAGTAGAGTGCTATGCTGGCAAAAGTTCTATAAGGATCATGCGTACAGTTTAATATTTCCCAGTGGCGGCTGGTGCTCAAAAATCTTTGGGGGGTCGCAAACAAACTGAAAAAAGAAAATACCATCAAATGCAGCCACTGTGCCCATCAAATGCCACCAGTTTGCCCCTCAAATGCCACCAGTTTGCCCCTCAAATGCAGCCACTGTGCCCATCAAATGCCGCCAGTTTGCCCCTCAAATGCAGCCACTGTGCCCCTCAAATGCAGCCACTGTGCCCATCAAATGCAGCCAGTTTGCCCCTCAAATGCAGCCAGTTTGCCCCTCAAATGATGCCAGTTTCCCCTCAAATGCAGCCAGTTTGCCCCTCAAATGATGCCAGTTTCCCCTCAAATGCAGCCAGTTTTCCCCTCAAATGATGCCAGTTTGTCCTCAAATGCAGCCAGTTTGCAAATGTAGGCAGTTTTCCCCATCAAATGCAGCCAATTTGCCAATCAAATGATGCCAGTTTCCCCTCAAATGCAGCCAATTTGCCCTCAAATGCAGCCAATTTGCCCCTCAAATGCAGCCAGTTTGAGCTTCAAATGCAGTCAGTTTGAGCTTCAAATGCAACCAGTTTGCCCCACAAATGCAGCCAGTTTGCCCATCAAACGCTGCCAGTTTGCTCTTCAAATGCAGCCAGTTTGCCCCTCAAATGCAGCCAGTTTGCCCATCAAACGCTACCAGTTTGCCCATCAAGCGCTGCCAGTTTGCCCCCTCAAATGATGCCAGTTTGCCCCCTCAAATGATGCCAGTTTGCCCCTTAAATGCAGTTAGTTTGCCCCTCAAATGCAGCCAGTTTGGTGGCGCTTTCGTCGTTTTCCCCGTTGAGTATGCAAATTAGCTAGTTACATTCCCGAACGTACGCGCGGCCGACGCAGTAAAGTTACGACGTTTACGCTAGGCTTTTCCCGGCATAAAGTTGGGTCAATGAGGCGCAACCAATGTTAAGTATGGCCGTCGTTCCTGCGTCGAAATTTATAAATTTACGTTGTTTGCGTAAGTCGTCCGTGAATGGGGCTGGATGCCATTTACGTTCACGTCGAAACCAATGACGTCCTTGCGACGTCATTTGGAGCAATGCACCCTGGGATATTTTACAGACGGCGCATGCGCTGTACGTTCGGCGCGGGAACGCGCTTAATTTAAATGCTACACGCCCCCTACCCGCCTAATTTGAATTAGGCGGGCTTGCGCCGGGTGATTTACGCTACGCCGCCGCAACTTTACAGGCAAGTTCTTTGTGAATAAAGCACTTGCCTGAAAAACTTGTGGCGGCGTAACGTAAATGAGATACGTTACGCCCACCCTAAGTTACGCCATTCTACGAGAATCTGGGCCTAAATACCCCCAGCGAGTAGGACTGAACACCTGACACGGGTTCCACTCCTGTAGTAGACCCTTCCAAATTCCAGATTTCAATGAAGAGTCTGTCGGAGACTCACTTTCAGTTTTTGACTAGAGTTTACCTGAAAATAAAAATTGTCACATTGGATTAGAATAAACATTTATCTCCTATTGAAATGCATTAAGTGGGCGATTTCTGGGCACCAGAATGCGTCCGAGGCAGAGACGGAGAACGCGACATGACTGTGTCAGTGCCATACACCTGGCATTTGGCGCAGGGATTGCATTGGCCCCGACATTGCAGATGCTTAATCGGAGCTGATTATACAATCCAGTGAACAATCAGCGGGCACGCGATTGTTGGATGACTTCTCACCACATCGTGCCAGAGCCAGTTTGAAGTTTGCCCAAGACTCCCCTCTGATCCTTCATGTGGATAAGCAAGAGAAGCAGCAATACACTCCATACTGTTCCCAAAGTCCGCAGCGGCTGCTTCCCTTCTGTTGTCAATCTGTTCCATCACTTCGCAGAGACACCTAAACCATCTAGACATAATTAGGAATGGGCCAAGCCGGGCCAAGAGTGCCCAGTTAGTAGAGTGCTATGCTGGCAGAAGTTCTATAAGGATCATGCCTACAGTTTAATATTTCAAGCCAGTGGCGGCTGGTGCTCCAAAATTTTTGGGGGGTCGCAATAAAACTGAACAAAGAAATTACCATTAATTACAGCCACTGTGCCCATCAAATGCAGCCACTGTGCCCATCAAATGCAGCCACTGTGCCCATCAAATGCCGCCAGTTTGCCCCTCAAATGCAGCCAGTTTGCCCCTCAAATGATGCCAGTTTCCCCTTAAATGCAGCCAGTTTGCCCCTCAAATGCAGCCAGTTTCCCCTCAAATGATGCCAGTTTCCCCTTAAATGCAGCCAATTTGCCCTCAAATGCAGCCAGTTTGCCCCTCAATTGATGCCAGTTTCCCCTTAAATGCAGCCAGTTTCCCCTTAAATGCAGCCAGTTTCCCCTCAAATGCAGCCAGTTTCCCCTCAAATGCAGCCAGTTTGCCCCTCAAATGATGCCAGCTTGCCCCTCAAATGCAGCCAGTTTTCCCCTCAAATGATGCCAGTTTCCCCTCAAATGCAGCCAGTTTCCCCTCAAATGCAGCCAGTTTGTCCCTCAAATGATGCCAGTTTCCCCTCAAATGCAGCCAGTTTGCCCCATCAAATGTAACCAGTTTCCCCTCAAATGCAGCCAATTTGCCCCTCAAATGCAGCCAATTTGCCCCTCAAATGCAGCCAGTTTCCCCTCAAATGCAGCCAGTTTGAGCTTCAAATTCAACCAGTTTGCCCCACAAATGCAGCCAGTTTACCCATTAAACGCTGCCAGTTTGCTCCTCAAATGCAGCCAGTTTACCCCTCAAATGCAGCCAGTTTGCCCATTAAACGCTACCAGTTTGCTCATCAAGCCCTGCCAGTTTGCCCCCCTCAAATGATGGCAGTTTGCCCCTTAAATGCAGTTAGTTTGCCCCTCAAATGCAGCCAGTTTGCCTCTCAAATGATGCCAGTTTGTCTCTCAAATGCGGCCAGTTTGCCCCCCCCAGCCTAGCACTTACCTTTCTCAGGTCAGCGCAGTCCTCCTCCGAGTCCTCAATGTCTTCTCCCGTCCTCAATGTCATCTCTGCTATGATTGGACGCCTTATAGACATCCAATCACAGCACCTGTCGCTTCAGCCAATCAGATGACCGGAATCCAGACCCGGTGGTGCAGCTGATTGGCTGAGAGGCGGGTCAGTGTTAGGGAAGCAACACAGCATTGTTTAAACTGGGAATGCACAGCCTGTGCGCCCGCTGTTTAACCATTTGGAAGCCGATTAGAGCCCACAGGCTCTAATCAGGAAGCCTATTAGATGCTCTCGCTCTAATCAGGCACTTTCAAAACACACCCACCGCTGTAATGCAGGTGGCCGGCGCTCAACAAGGGGCCGGACACCTGAATAGTGGGCGGCAGCAACGACAATAGATAGATTCATGTAATGTATGAATCTATCTATTGTTGAGTGACGGGTGCAGGAGAGAGGAGGCGGCGCTCCTGCGCCCACTATGGACGCACCGCCACTGTTTCAAGCACAGAAAATAGGGGCAGGTGTGCAAATGAAACAACACGGGGTTCTGTGCTTGGTCCAAGTTTTTAGAGAATGTATCATTTAGTAGTAATCACTCTCTGCCTGTGTTAGCCGTTCCTCAGCTAAAATGTTATTAACGAGGTAGCATCCATTTTACTGTGTAGCACGCTCCTAGAATAGGTTGCTAGAGATTCTCAGGTAAATTTAGAACTAGATTCAGGTAGCCCTGCGTAATCTTGGTCGGGCGTAACGTATCTCCGATACGTTACGCCGCCGTAAATTAGGGCGCAAGTTCCGTATTCCGAAAGAACTTGCGCCCTAAGTTACGGCGGCGTAACGTATGTGCTCCAGCATAAGCCTGCCTAATTCAAATTTGGATGATGTGGGCGCATGCGCCGTTCGTAAAAGAATCCCAGTGCGCATGCTCGAAATTCCGCCGCAAATCGTCAATGCTTTAGACGTGAACGTAACTTACGTACAGCCCTATTCGCGAACGACTTACACAAACGACGTAACAATTTCAAAATTCGACGCGGGAACGACGTCCATACTTAACATTGCGTACGCCTCATATCAGCAGGAGCAACCTTAGGCCGGAAAAAGCCTAACGTAAACGACGTAAAAAAATGCGCCGGGCGCACGTACGTTTCGGAATCGGCGTATCCAGGTCATTTGCATATTCTACACTGAAATCGACGGCAGCCCCACCTAGCGGCCAGCGTAAATATGCACCCTAAAATACGACGGTGTAAGAGACTTACGCCAGTCGGATCTTATCCTAATTTCGGCATATCTTCTTTCTGAATACAGAAAGAAGATACGCCGGTGCAGCTTTGAATTTACGTGGCGTATCTATAGATACGCCGGCGTAAATTCTTGCTGAATCTAGCCCTTAGTCTTTTCGGGCTCCTCTGTACCCTTGGAGCGGTGTGCGATTATTTATGGCTGTTCTGGGTCTCACTGGCTGCAAGATCAACTACTTCTCCCTGCTTTTAGTACATTCTAGAATGTAGTGGGCTGGAAAAAGTAGGGGTTTTAGGATGGGGAGAGTCACTAAGTGGAGATGCACTTAGAGTTAATGTTCATAGGTCAAAGGTCAGTTAGGGTTAGGGTTGGAACCTATGCCTTGTACACACAATCAGGCTATTGCCCGGCCAAATCACATCGGAATTCCATAGGAGTAAAATAGAACATGTTCTATATCTAAACTCCAATGGAATTCATCGGAATATCGATGAAAAAAGTCAGATGGGGCTACACACGATCGGAATAGCCGATGGAAAAAGTCAGTCTGAGGCTAGGATTTTCCCTTGAAGAATAAGGCTAGGACTCAGGAATTGCAATAGGGACCTCCCCAAGAGGTCAAAAGTCAGAAGGCGGGTTCCCAGAGGTCAATGTTCATGAGGCATTGCTGACCCACCCCCCACCAAATTGTACCGCCTACCCCAACTAAGTCGGGGAATGAACAAGTCGGGGAAAGTGCCCTTGGCCTGAGTGCCCTGTGGGTGGCTGAGGAGGGCATAAAAAGTTTGGGGCCTGGCTCAGCAGGGTTCTCATCCAGGAGGAGAAGATCAAAGCCCAAAGGGCTGTTGCCCTTTTGGGCAGGATAGCTGACGTTGCAGGAATTCATCGAGGTCCCAGTTCATGGGAGCTTGGGGGCCTAAAGTCTGCAGGAGTTCATTGAGGTCCCAGCTCAGTGGGACCT
Organism: Rana temporaria; assembly: GCF_905171775.1. Classification (NCBI taxonomy): domain Eukaryota; kingdom Metazoa; phylum Chordata; class Amphibia; order Anura; family Ranidae; genus Rana; species Rana temporaria. The sequence goes on from NC_053494.1 coordinate 212,659,377, forward strand.
GGGGGGCCTATTTCCTGGAAGCAGTTGGAGCCAAATCAAGGGAGCACATTGAAGATCTGACCTAGAGACTCACAGAAGAAGTGTCTGGCCTATATTGAATGGGGGCATCCAAGTGAGTAGAGGCCTGCAAGTAGGATCCTCATGACTGTGGTTGCTTTTTTAACTAGGGTTCAGAGGCGGCTCTTTAATTAGGCGGTCGCCTAAGGCCTTGCACTCATAGGGGCCCCGCGGTCACCTAATTTGCCTCTGCTCAATCACTGTGTGCTAGATCCGTGCAACTTTCTGCAGCCATTTTTATTTGCTTGAATTTTTTGAGTGGGGCCCCCATGTCTGAGTTTTGCTTAAGGCCTCACAAAGCCTAAAACTGCCTCTGCTAAGGTTGACACTTTTTCTTCAAGCCAAACCGGAACACTTTAGCAGCACAGTAGAAAAGAAAAAAAAGAAAAATAATTCCTTTCCAAACTTGTGTAAAGTTCATCCCTAGTGCTTAGTAACTTTTCTATTCCGTACATATATTCTCACGTACAGCAACCTGTTAGTAAAACCGATAGAAAAAGATTGGGGGGGGGGGAGGGGGGTTATACATTTCTACTTGCTGCACATTGCTGCCTGACTTGCCAAATAAGCTTTCTTGGTCTCATGATACACAATTCCCAGGAGTCACCGCGCAATATTTCGTTTTAACGCTCAACTGGCTAAAAACAAATTACAGACGAATCAAACCTTTAGGAGACAGGACACCATAGCAACACAAAGCGGCCGCTCACAATGGACTCGTTTTCAACAGTGGCACTTTCTTGTCAAAGATGTCGTAATGACATATAAAAATAAATATGCTAAAAAATTATATATATATATATATATATATATAATAACCACTTAACCACTTAAGCCCCGGACCATATTGCTGGTCAAAGGCCAGAGCACTTTTTGCGATTCGGCACTGCGTCGCTTTAACTGACAATTGCGCGGTCGTGCGACGTGGCTCCCAAACTAAATTGGCGTCCTTTTTTCCCCACAAGTAGAGCTTTCTTTTGGTGGTATTTGATCACCTCTGCGGTTTTTATTTTTTTGCGCTATAAACAATAGAAGAGCGACAATTTTGAAAAAAACACAATGGCCCGGATTCACATACATTGGTGTATATTTATGCCAGCGTAGCGTATCTAATATACGCTACGCCGACGTCGCGCAGAGAGGCAAGCACCGAATTCACAAAGCACTTGCCTCCCAAAACTGTGCTGGGTTCCCTCGGCGTAAGCCGGCGTAGGTGGAAGTGGGCATGAGCCATGCTAATGAGGCGTGACCCCATGCAAATGATGGGCCGAGTGCCATACAAGTACTTAAAACGAACAGCGCATGCGCCGTCCTGTGGACGTATCCCAGTGCGCATGCTCAGAATCACGTCGGAACTACTCCCTAAGATACGTCGGATCACTGCCTACGACGTGAACGTAACCTACGCCCAGCCCTATTCACGTACAACGTAAACAACGTAAAATACGACGGCTGTGTTCCCTGGTCCATACCTTAGCATGAGTTGTGCTTCATATATGGGGAATAACTTTACGCCGGACGTACGACTTACTATATTATGCACTGGGCGCAAGTACGTTCGTGAATCGGCGTATCTCCCTCATTTGCATATGTGCATAGAAAATCAATGGGAGCGGCAAATGCGCCCGGCGTTAATATGCGCCCACGATACGATGGCGTAGGCAAGTTACGTTGGTCGTAGGAAGCCTATTTTAGGCGTATCTCAGTTTGTGGGCACGGCGCATAGATATGACGGCGCATATTTACACTTACGCGGCGTATCTCGAGATACGTCGGCGCAAGTGCTTTGTGAATCCAGGCCATAGTGTCTACAAAATAGGGGATAGATTTTAATTTTTTTACTAGTAATGGCTGCTGTGACGATATCGGTATGATATCCCCGTCAACGTTCCCTTCTTCCCATAAAAGAAATCACAGCAGCACCCATACATGAGCCAAGGCTTAATGCTGGTATAACACAGACTTTTAATAGTAAAAAACACAGCTTATATGTGGTTACAACTGTTACAATGACAAATCTCCGCCCCCCTCACACAGTGGGGGGTCTTCAATACAGCTCCTTTGAAATAAAGATATTTCTTTGAACTACTCAGTAGCTAGCCGGTTCGGCACCGCATATAGAGAGATAATTATCACAAGGAAGCAATCAGCATAATTAACACAAGCCACTTATCTAATCACAGTAACCAGTAAACACAGGGCTAAAACAATTAACATTTGAAACAGGGCTAGCTGCAGAAGAGTAATTACAATTAACAGCCTTAAACAAGCAGGGAGGATTAAACTGACATATAGGTAAAAAGTCCATCACAATGGCCCCCCTTCTTCTCCCTGCTCCGGAAAAGCCGGTTGGACCTTTCCTGGGGTAGGGTTGACGGGTTCAGAGCTTTTAGTCCGAGGTTAACTCCGTTTGGCGTGACAATCCATCAGCATTCCCGTTTTGCTTGCCTGGGCGGTAATGAATCGTAAAGTCATAGGGCTGTAAGGCCAAGCTCCAGCGTAGCAAACGGGCGTTGTCCCCTGAAACCCGGTTAAGCCACACCAAGGGGTTGTGATCGGTGATGAGAGTGAAAGCCCGGCCATAAAGGTAAGGTGTGAGTTTTTTGAGTGCCCATACCAAGGCCAAACACTCTTTTTCAATGGTGGCGTAACTGACCTCCCTTGGCAACAGCTTCCGACTCAGGTATGCCACTGGGTGCTCTCCTCCATCCTCCCCGATCTGGCTTAGTACTGCCCCCAGTCCAAACATTGAAGCATCTGTGTGGACAATAAATCTTTTGTTAGGATCTGGGGTAACCAACACCGGAGCATTAACCAGAGCAGTCTTTAGGGTTTGGAAAGCCACCTCGCATTCCGGGGACCACAGGACTTGTCGGGGTAGCTTCTTTTTGGTCAAGTCGGTCAGGGGTTTGGCCAGGGCGCTATAGTCGGGTACAAAGCGTCTGTAATAGCCGGCTGTGCCCAAGAAAGCCATGACTTGTGTCTTGGTGTGGGGAGTGGGCCAATTGGCAACGGCCTCGATCTTGGCCGGCTCCGGCCGTTGCTTACCACATCCTACTCGGTGGCCCAAATATTGTACCTCTGCCATACCCAAATGACATTTGTCGGGTTTCAGGGTCAGCCCGGCCCCCTTGATCCTATCCAATACTACCCCTACCTGCTCTAGGTGCGCTTCCCATGTATCGCTGTAGATGGCGATGTCATCCAGATAAGCGCATGCAAAGCTCTGGAGACCCTTATTTCTTTAGCCTTCTGTAGCTCTGCGTCTCTTATTTGTTTATCCTTCTGTAGCTCTGCGTTTACTAACATGTCCATCACTTTCAGCACCACATCTGGCGTTGGGTTCGGGCCGAACCACGCTAGCTTCTCTCTCATTAGCTTGTTGGTTGGTGACTCCTCCTGAATCACTGGTGTCTCCATCTCTTGTACTGCTGGCGTTGCTGCAATCACGTTCTCCTGGTCTAGCTCCATTAATTCTGCTATGATGACCCGCTTGGTTTTGTTGCTAGCAATCCTTCCACGAACTTCCAGTAGTTCTTTCAGTGTATTTCTTTTAAGCAGGGTGTAGCAGCCTTCCATTCACTGTTCCCAGTGTCTGCTTGGAATCCGGGTGTAAAGGAGGGTAGAAGGGAAGATCCCGCCGCTGCCAACCAATTTGTGACGATATCGGTATGATATCCCCGTCAACGTTCCCTTCTTCCCATAAAAGAAATCACAGCAGCACCCATACATGAGCCAAGGCTTAATGCTGGTATAACACAGACTTTTAATAGTAAAAAACACAGCTTATATGTGGTTACAACTGTTACAATGACAAATCTCCGCCCCCCTCACACAGTGGGGGGTCTTCAATACAGCTCCTTTGAAATAAAGATATTTCTTTGAACTACTCAGTAGCTAGCCGGTTCGGCACCGCATATAGAGAGATAATTATCACAAGGAAGCAATCAGCATAATTAACACAAGCCACTTATCTAATCACAGTAACCAGTAAACACAGGGCTAAAACAATTAACATTTGAAACAGGGCTAGCTGCAGAAGAGTAATTACAATTAACAGCCTTAAACAAGCAGGGAGGATTAAACTGACATATAGGTAAAAAGTCCATCACAGCTGCGATCTGCGATTTTTTTTTTTTTGTGACCGTGACATTTCGACGGACACATCAGAGACTTTAGACACATTTTTGGGACCATTCACATTTATACAGCGATTAGTGATATAAAACTGCACTGATTACTGTGTAAATGTGACTGGCAGGGAAAGGGTTAACACTAGGGGGCGCTGAAGGGGTTAAATATGTTCCCTAGGGAGTCATTCTAACTGTAGTGGGAGGGGGACTTACAAGGGGAGGAGACCGATCTGTGTTCCTCTGTACTGGGAACACACCATCGGTCTCCTCACCTCTGACAGGACGTGGATCTGTGTGTTTTACACACACAGATCTACGGTCCTGCTGTAATCGCGGTCCACGCGGGTGCCCGGGGGACATCGCGGCCGCCGGGCACGCACACCAGTTTTGGATGGGACCGGGTCCCAGGATGGGAGATCCCATCTGTGGATGTCATTTGACTATGGGTGGGTAAGGAAGTGGTTAAAGCGGAGCTCCACCCTAAAGTGGAACTTCCGCTCATCAGAACCCTCATTTGACACCTTTCAGGGGGGAGGGGGGTGCAGATACCTGTCTAAGACAAGTATTTGCACCCACTTCTGGCCACACAGTCTGCGAGTAGACTGCAGGCAGAACGCCAGATCCCTCCCCCCGTTGTGTTCTGGGAAACACACGGCTCCCAGAACACAGCGGGGACCAGTGAGCATGGTGCAGAGCGACTCGCGCATGTGCCGTAGAGAACCAGGCAGTGAAGCCGCAATGCTTCACTTCCTGGTTCCCTCACCGAGGATGGGGGTGGGGGCAGCAGAGTGACGAGCGATCGCTCGTCTTCTGCTGCCGACGTCGCTGGACTCCAGGACAGGTAAGTGTCCTAATATTAAAAGTCAGCAGCTGCAGTATTTGTAGCTGCTGGCTTTTAATATTTTTTTTTTTGGCGGAGATCCGCTTTAAATAGGCTTTGCCTGACCCAAGATGGCTGCTAGAGTCACATGTGGCACCAGCATCCATCCAGATAGCTTCCCCAGTGACCCAGGAAACCATAGAGCAGTGGTTCTCAACCTGGGGGTCGGGACCCCCTTGGGGGTCGAATGACAATTTCCCAGGGGTCACCGAATCCTGGGCTATTCCCGAATCCCGCACTGCTCTCCCAGCCTTTTCATGGCTACCCAGCAGGGCTGTCCCTGGAGCTTGCGGTGGCCCACTCAGCCTCTTCGCAGCCACCCATTCAGTTCACGGCATGACTGGGGGGCAGAGACTAGATGTCAGCTGGCTGTGTGGAATGTGAAGTGGGAGGGGCTGGAGGAGACCCTATCTCCTGATTTTGGCATAGGTGTCACTGCTGCGGAGACACAGTGAGTACCATAAGGGGTTTTAATACTGTACGAGTGGAAGGGACTGAGGGAGCGCTAAGTGGGTTAGGGGTGCAAATTACTTGTCTTGGCTTGGGTGCTGACAACCCACGCTACAAAAATAATTTTACTGTTAGGGGTCCCCACAACTTGGGAAATGTTATCAAGGGGTCACGGCACTAGAGGGTTGAGAACCACTGCCATAGAGGAACCATGTTCCTCTTGACTTCCTCTCCAGCTACAATGCCGCTGCAGGAGAGCGCCACCTGCAGTGGAAAAAGTAGACTGCCCCTGCTTACAAACCGTTCAACTTTAAATGTGTTTCTTCTCGGAGTTCAGCTTTAAGAGAAGAGCAACATAAAATATTTTTCCAAATCTATATACCGTATTTATCGGGGTATTGCGCGCTCCGGCGTATAGCGCGCACCCCTAAAGTGGACCCGGATTCCTGTGGAAAAAAGATTTTTGTACTTACAGTTTTGGTGTCTTGCGCGGCGTCCATCGGCGGCCTCGTCGGGTCCGGCGTCCGTCTCCGCCTTCGGGTGTCCTCTTCGTCGGGTCCGGCGTCCTTCTGCGGCGTCCTCCCCGCTCGTTTCCCGCTTTCCCGCGCCGAGTTTGAATACTGCGCCGGCATATACCGAGCGCAGTACACTCGTGTATAGTCGGGCAGGTTTGGCTCCTCTCGCGCTCACGTCCTGCACGTCCAGGACGTGAGCGCGAGAGGAGCCGAGACTGCCCGACTATACACGAGTGTACTGCGCTCGGTATATGCCGGCGCAGTATTCAAACTCGGCGCGGGAAAGCAGGTATCGGCGTATACCGCGCACCCATGATTTTGCCCTGATTTTCAGGGCAAAAAAGTGCGCGGTATACGCCGATAAATACGGTACATGTCAGCCTTCAAAAATGAGCAATCTCCGCGAGTAACACTTCAACAGTGGAATGTTTCAGTACAAATACCGAAGGCCCGGCCGTCTTCTGTACATTGACGAAAAAATTCAGAAAATGCAGCGATTTTTTCTATAATAAACAATTCCATCTGTTGTAATCTGGAGAAAATTCTTCATGTAAGCCGGTCTTCTGGCTGCCGACAAATGTATACCGTATAATGATATTTCAGCCGCAACAAGGCAAGAATGATGGGGGGGGGGTTGACTGCATTAACCACCTCAGCCCTGGAAGGTTTTACCCCCCCCCCCCCCTTCATGACCAGGGCATTTCTTGCGCTTTAGCACTGCGCTACTTTAACTGCTTGCCGACCGCCGCACGAGTATTTACGCTGACAGCATGGCACGGCTGCGCAAATGGGCGTATATACACGCCCATTTAATTTGCCGGCCGTGTGTCCGCCGGAGCCCCACTATCGGGTCTTGGAGCTGAAGAACGGGGAGATGTCAGTGTAAATACAACGGGCCGGATTCAGATACGAGGTACGCCGTCGTATCTCTGAGTGCGGGCTGTCGTATCTATGCGCCTGATTCAGAGAATCAGTTACGCATAGATTTCCCTAAGATCCGACCGGTGTAAGTGTCTTACACCGTCGTATCTTAGTTGCATATTTACGCTGGCCGCTAGGTGGCGCTTCCGTATATTTACACAAGGAATATGTTAATTAGGTAGATATGCCGATTCAGAAACGTACGTCCGGGCGGCGCATTTTTTTACGTCGTTTACGTTAGGCTTTTTTCGGCGTATAGTTACCCCTGCTATATGAGGCGTAGCTAATGTTAAGTATGGACGTCGTTCCCGCGCCGAGTTTTTTGAAAATTTTACGTCGTTTGCGTAAGTCGTTCGCGAATGGGGCTGGACGTCATTTACGTTCACGTCGAAACCAATACGTCCTTGCGGCGTAGTTTGGAGCAATGCACACTGGGATATTCGACGGACGGCGCATGCGCTGTTCGTAAAAAATACGTCAAATACGCGGGGTCACAGTTAATATACATAAAACACGCCCACATCATCCCCATTTGAATTAGGCGGGCTTACACCGGACCAAATACGTTACGCCGCGGTAACTAAGGGCGCAAGTTCTTTCTGAATACGGAACTTGCGCCCAAATTTACGGCGGCGTAACGTATCTGAGATACGTTATGCCGCCACATAGATAGACCATTCTATCTGAATCCAGCCCAACATCTCCCCGTTCTTCCTAGTGACATGTCACTGATCGAATGCTCCCTCTCATTGGGAACAGCGATTAGTGACGTGTCACGGCAAGCCACTCCCCCTAACAGTTAGAATCACTCACTAGGTCACACTTAAAACCTTCAGGTTAACCCCTTTACTGCCAGTGTAATTTTTTACAGTAATCAGTGCATTTTTATAGCGCCGATCGCTGTAAAAATGACAATGGTGTCAAAAGTGTCCGATGTGTCCACCATAATGTCGCAGTCAAGATAAAAGACACTGATCGCCGCCATTACTAGTAACAAAAAAAAAGAAAATGATAAAAATGCTGTAAAACTATCCCCTATTTTGTAGATGCTATAACTTTTGCGCAAACCCATCAATCATTTTTTTCCATGACATGAATAACGGTCGTGTATATGCGGCACAGCTTTTAGAATAAATTGCTAGGAAATGGGATTTGGGGAGGGAATAGAATTTGTGCTGGGGGGGGGGGGAGTTGGGGAGGGGATAGAATGAATTGCTAGGAGGGGGGATTTGGGCAGGGGACAGAATTTGTGCTGGGGGGGGGGGAGTTGGGGAGGGGATAGAATGAATTGCTAGGAGGGGGGATTTGGGGAGGGGATAGAATTTGTTCTGGGGGGGGATTTGTGGAGGGGATAGAATGAAATGCTAGGAGGGGTGGTTTGGGGAGGGGATAGAATGAAATGCTAGGGGGGGAGTTGGGGAGGGGATAGAATGAATTGCTAGGAGGGGGGATTTGGGGAGGGGATAGAATTTGTGCGAGGGGGAGGATTTGTGGAGGGGATAGAATGAAATGCTAGGAGGGGGGATTTGGGGAGGGGATAGAATGAAATGCTAGGAGGGGGGATTTGGGGAGGGGATAGAATGAAATGCTAGGGGGGGAGTTGGGGAGGGGATAGAATGAATTGCTAGGAGGGGGGATTTGGGGAGGGGATAGAATTTGTGCGAGGGGGGAGGATTTGTGGAGGGGATAGAATGAAATGCTAGGAGGGGGGATTTGGGGAGGGGATAGAATGAAATGCTAGGGGGGGAGTTGGGGAGGGGATAGAATGAATTGCTAGGAGGGGGGATTTGGGGAGGGGATAGAATTTGTGCGGGGGGGGGGGGGTTGTGGAGGGGATAGAATGAAATGCTAGGAGGGGGGATTTGGGGAGGCAATAGAATGAAATGCTAGGAGGGGGGGGATTCGGGGAGGGGATAGAATGAAATGCTAGGAGGGGGGGGTTCGGGGAGGGGATAAAATTTGTGCTGGGGGGGGAGGATTTGGGGAGGGGATAGAATGAAATGCTAGGAGGGGGGGGTTCGGGGAGGGGATAGAATGAAATGCTAGGAGGGGGGGGGGGTTTGGGGAGGGGATAGAATGAAATGCTAGGAGGGGGGATTTGGGGAGGGGATAGAATGAAATGCTAGGGGGGGATTTGGGGAGGGGATAGAATTTGTGCGGGGGGGGAGGATTTGTGGAGGGGATAGAATGAAATGCTAGGAGGGGGGATTTGGGGAGGGGATAGAATGAAATGCTAGGGGGGGAGTTGGGGAGGGGATAGAATGAATTGCTAGGAGGGGGGATTTGGGGAGGGGATAGAATTTGTGCTGGGGGGGGGATTTGTGGAGGGGATAGAATGAAATGCTAGGAGGGGGGATTTGGGGAGGGGATAGAATGAAATGCTAGGAGGGGGGGGTTCGGGGAGAGGATAGAATGAATTGCTAGGAGGGGGGATTTGGGGAGGGGATAGAATGAAATGCTAGGAGGGGGGGGGGTTCGGGGAGGGGATAGAATGAATTGCTAGGAGGGGGGATTTGGGGAGGGGATAGAATTTGTGTTGGGGGAGGGGGGGGGGGGGTTGGGGAGGGGATAGAATGAAATGCTAGGAGGGGGGGGTTCGGGGAGGGGATAGAATGAATTGCTAGGAGGGGGGATTTGGGGAGGGGATAGAATGAAATGCTAGGAGGGGGGGGGGGGTTCGGGGAGGGGATAGAATGAATTGCTAGGAGGGGGGATTTGGGGAGGGGATAGAATTTGTGTTGGGGGGGGGGGGGGGGGTGGGGGGGGGGATAGAATGAAATGCTAGGAGGAGGGGTTTGGAGAGGAGATAGAATTTGTGCTAGCAGGAGGATTTCTTGGGGGGGGGGGGGGGGGGGGGGGTTTGTACTAGAAGGGGAGATTTGGCGGGGAGGGGATAGAATTTATGCTAGGAAGGGGTTTTGTGAGAGGGGAAACTATTTGTGCTAAGAGGGGGATTTTTGGAGGGGGGTTTGTGTTAGAAGGGGAGATTTGGGGGGGGGGTTTATTTGCTGAGACATGAGGCTCACACATTGTTTGTGGGGGGGGGGGTAGGTGCACTTTGTCACCTTCACCCTGAGCACTAGGTGACCTTGTCCCGGCATTGCCTGTAGAGCAAGGATCTGCCTTCTTCTGCTCCATCCATTGTGTGTAGCTTCGTTTCCTCTGCCCCTCTTGCTGATTCTTGATGTTTCACCCGCCTGTCATCTGAATAAAATATTAAATCTAATAAGCAACAATGCCGGGGGGGTGGGGGGGGGGGGGGTGAAAGGAAGGTGAACACAGCATGAGCTACTGGTGGGGCGGCCATTATGCATGGACAACTGAGTCATCTCCTGACCCCAAACACATAACTACATAGAAAAGTAATATTATTATTATTATCATTATTAATAATAAATATATTACTTTTCTATGTAATAATAATAACAATAGTAATATTTTGATCTTTTTCTCTCTGTTTCCATAGCTGTGTATTATTCCCGCTTCTGCATGAACCGTATTCTGGTGTCCCTGACATCATTCGTCTCGTCTACATTTTCTGAACATTGTATTCTGATCTTTGCCGGTTCCCAGAACAGAATCGGATCTCACATCCAAAACTTGGTGATCTTCTCCCCCTGCGGGCTCTGAGCTGTCAGTCATTGTCTTTCCTCTGACAGAGATCTCCGAGGGTCAGCGAAATCTCCGCCCACCTGGCCTGACACTGGATAGCGACTCCGGTCTACATTGCCGATCTGTTACCGGCACCGATCTTCTCCAAGGACTTCTCTCCGTTCTGAATATTTCATGCCGGGTCAAAATATTATTTGTTGTCAATAATCTTATGATTGGGAAAACTATTTGTGCAGGTAAGCAATCGAGAATAAAGAAGTCACTCCTATCATTGCCAAAGCAATATGGGGCACCAAAATTTTCAGATGCCTTTTATCCAGAAATGGGAAACAGATTTGGGAAGAACCTTTGCAGAAACTCAAAAAATTAAAATGATACAAGCTCAGGGCTCAAGTCCTGCGGGAACGCGTGGGAACGGAGTCCCTGCACTTTTTTCACAGCAGGAACTCAGTTCCCTTTGCAGGACTAGAGCAGCCGAGCCGCCCGAACCAATCCTTCACTAAGCGGCGATGCCCAGCTCGAGTCACTGTCAGGGGCAGGCGAACCTTAGTAATCCTTTATGTTACTGGGCGCTTCCTGTATATGGATTCATCGGGTAGTGTGCGGGTATTCCGTCACTTCCTCGATGCCGCTGTATTGTCACAGTTTGCTGCCTATCCTAGAATGCTCCGGAAGTCACGTGGCGGCCAACTGCGCATGCGCGATGCGTTCCAAACGCAAATGCGATGCGTTCCAATGCATTCACGACAGTGCACACCAGTGAAACCTCGGTCGGCATCCAGGCTCTTTCCTTAACATCCCCGTGGATTGGAGGATGTTAAAAAAGAGCCAGGAGGCCGAGCGGAGCAAGTCGTCCGAGCGAAGCGAGGACGTGAGGCCGACTGGCCACTTTCCTCTAAATCCACGTCTCCCTGAATGCCGGGTTCGCTGGTGTGTACTGTCAAAAATCCATTGAAACGCATCGCACTTGCATTTGGAACGCATCGCGCATGCGCAGTTGGCCGCCACGTGACTTCCGCAGCATTCTAGGATAGGCAGCAAACTGTGACGCTACACCGCAATGTCTCCTAGGAGCTTTTGTCATTGTTCCCAGGAGACATTGCGGAGGTCTGCCGCGAGTTATCGCGGCATGTATAAAGAAAAGTTATTTCTAAATCCCGCGATAACTCGCGGCAGACCTCCGCAATGTCTCCTGGTACAGTGGATCGAAAAAAAAAAAAAAACATGCGGTTTAGTAATTATGCATATGAGCGTATAATTTTTTTTTGGGTGGGGGAGTGGATCTTGGGTGGGAGTTCCCACACTTTTTTCCCCAGGACTTGACCCCTGTACAAGCTATATTTACGACAGAAAATAATTATAAAATAATTTCACAATGGTACAAGACCCCAGAGAGGCTGCATAGATACTTCCCAAATATAAAAAGTGAGTGCTGGAGATGTCAGGCAGAACAAGGTACGATGGTGCATATCTTTTGGACCTGCTCAAAAAATTAAAAGGTATTGGGGTGAAATTCAGGAAATTGTTCAAAAATTTACTGAGACAGACATACCGGATGACCTAGCCTTCTTCCTCCTGCATCTGTCAAATATACCGGGGGGAATAAATGGGAATCCATTAACCGCTTCCCGACCGCCGCATGTAGATAAACGTCGGCAGAATGGCACGTACAGGCACATTGGTGTACCTGTACGTCCCTGCCTTTCCGCGGGTCGGGGGTCCGATCGGGACCCCCCCCCGCTACATGCGGCGGTCGGATTCCCTCGGGGAGCGGCGTATCGATCGAGTGATCCCTTTTATAGGGAGACTCGATCGATGACGTCAGACCTACAGCCACACCCCCCTACAGTTGTAAACACACACTAGGTGAACCCTAACTCCTACAGCGCCCCCTGTGGTTAACTCCCAAACTGCAACTGTCATTTTCACAATAAACAATGCAATTTAAATGCATTTTTTGCTGTGAAAATGACAATGGTCCCAAAAATGTGTCAAAATTGTCCGAAGTGTCCGCCATAATGTCGCAGTCACGAAAAAAATTGCTGATCGCCGCCATTAGTAGTAAAAATGTTTTTTTTATAAAAATACAATAAAACTATCCCCTATTTTGTAAACGCTATAACGCTTATTGCGATTTTTTTTAACCAAAAATAGGTAGAAGAATACGTATCGGCCTAAACTGAGGAAAAAATACATTTTTATATATGTTTTTGGGGGATATTTATTATAGCAAAAAGTAAAAAATATTGCATTTCTTTCAAAATTGTCGCTCTATTTTTGTTTATAGCGCAAAAAATAAAAACCGCAGAGGTGATCAAATACCACCAAAAGAAAGCTCTATTTGTGGGGAAAAAAGGACGCCAATTTTGTTTGGGAGCCACGTCGCACGACCGCGCAATTGTCTGTTAAAGCGACGCAGTGCCGAATTGTATAAACCCCTTGGGTCATGTAGCAGCATATTGGTCCGGTCCTTAAGTGGTTAATACACCATTTGTTGAATGCTGCTAAAGCGTGTATACCGCTCAAATGGAAACAAGTACAATCCCCAACCCTGAATATGTGGTTTAGGAAGGTCGAAGAAGTAAACAGAATGGAAGAGCTAAGATGGACAAGTAGGAAAAAAAGAGAAAGATATATTAAAATGTGGTCACCATGGAACGACTTAATCCAGTCGGAGGAGGGTAGGCTACTGGCAGAGGGGGACTAGGGGAGGGGGGGGGGGGGGGAGGAGGAACATCCGTTGGGGTTGGGTCTTGGCTGGGGTTTTTTTTTTTTTTTTTGTGGCGGGAGGAGGGCGGGGGGGGAACAGGGGTATGAAGACAGATGGGTAGGCCTAAGGCCCCGTACACACATCCGAGGAACTCGACGGGCAAAACTCATCGTTTTGCTCGTCGAGTTCAGTGTTGAAGCCGCCGAGGATCTCGGCGAGCCAATTTTCCTCATTGAACAATGAGGAAATAGAGAACATGCTCTCTATTTGGCTCGACGAGGAACTCGTCGGCTTCCTCGGCCAAAAGTGTACACACGGCCGAGTTTCTGGCTGAATTCTGCCGAGAAACTCGGTCGTGTGTACGGGGCCTCAGAGCTATAGAGGTGGGAGAGGGATTGGCGAGGACAAACGATAAAGAGGATAAAGGTCGGGTCGTGGGAAGCATCGCCCCATGGCAGAACACTGGGAAGGAAGATATTGGTTAAGAGACCCTTTCCATTTGTCCCTCTCTTTCCTTTCTTTTCTTTTTGTAATGTTGCTGGGAGCCAGCTTTCCCTATTTCTGGAATCCCGCTTTGAAGGGAAATAGAAGGTGATGGGATGTACTGGTTCGTAGTAATTGGAATTTATATTTTGTGTTGTATAGTTTTCTCTTGTCCTAATATTCTTTTGTTGAGAGGTACGGAAAAGGAGTAATGCCTAAATTATTTACTTGATTATGTACTGACCTCCTATGTTAAATCAATGTCAACTCATATGTTCTGTATAAATGAAGGAAAAATTTGGAAAAATAAAGAAATTGAAAAAAAAAAATGTGTTTTCCCACTTCTTGGACCACCCCCCCCTTTTTTTTCCTTTAATATGTATTATTCTTAAAGGGGTTGTAAAGGTAATTTTTCCCCCTAAATATCTTCCTTTCCCTTAGTGCAGTCCTCCTTCACTTACCTCATCCTTCCATTTTGCTTTTAAATGTCCTTATTTCTTCTGAGAAATCCTCACTTCCTGTTCTTCTGTCTGTAACTCCACACAGTAATGCAAGGCTTTCTCCCTGGTGTGGAGTGTCGTGCTCGCCCCCTCCCTTGGACTATAGGAGAGTCAGGACCCCCACTAACACACAGCTCCTTTCTCTATCTGCAAAGTAGAGTGTGTAAACACAGCATCCCCGTTCTTCACAGTGGCACTGTCATCGATCGTGTGATCCCTTTTATAGGGAAACACGATCAATGACGTCACACCTACAGCCACACCCCCCTACAGTTAGAAACACAAATGAGGTCACACTTAACCCCTTCAGCGCCCCCTTGTGATTAGCTCCCAAACTACAATTGTCATTTTCACACTAATCAGTGCATTTTTAATGCATTTTTTGCTGTGAAAATGACAATGGTCCCAAAAATGTGTCAAAATTGTCCGATGTGTCCGCCATAATGTCGCAGTCACGAAAAAAATCGCTGATCGCCGCCATTAGTAGTAAAACAAATAAAAATTAATAAACATGCAATAAAACTATCCCCTATTTTGTAAACGCTATAAATTTTGCGCAAACCAATCGATAAACGCTTATTGCAATTTTTTTTACCAAAAATAGGTAGAAGAATACGTATCGGCCTAAACTGAGGAAAAAAATTTTTTTTTATATATTTTCGGGGGATATTTATTATAGCAAATAGTAAAAATATTGCATTTTTTTCAAAATTGTCGCTCTATTTTTGTTTATAGCGCAAAAAATAAAAACCGCAGAGGTGATCAAATACCACCAAAAGAAAGCTCTATTTGTGGGAAAAAAGGACGCCAATTTTGTTTGAGAGCCACGTCGCACGACCGTCAGTTAAAACGACGCGGTGCCGAATCGCAAAAACTGTAGCTGCCTAAAGGTCCGGGTCTTACGTGGTCAATAAATATGAAATAAATGTAAAAACGTTAGCGGAGCGTTCCCGGCTCACTTTAAAGCTGCGTGTCATTCACTCAGAGCGATGGCTTTTCTTTTTATATCTCGATGCTTGGTGTATAAATGTATGCATTAATCTATCGCGCAGCGCGCCGCGCTGAGATGAATATTCGCCGGGCGAGTGGACAAACTGCAGGTTTTAGCCCCCGAAGCATTCCGCCCCGGTTGGCGGCGAGATGAAATTGCACGCCGCTAATGGTTTCCTAATGACATGTTTCTATATGTTCAACACATAAAATTGTACGGTATTTATCATACACGCGATTAATGCTCCGTCCTCCCGGCGTCGATCAGGGTCCTCCCCCCTTCCCCTCCCCCGCTGCTTTGTAATTGTGTCATGTTCACGTCGGGAAACGGTCCGCTGCCTGCGTGCGGCAATCAATCACCGGCCTACCATGGGACTGGCATGCCGCAGTTAACAGGTCACATTAAAGAGAAGGAATTAACATTTCTTCTTATAGGAGGAAAAAAGAGAAAATAACGTTTTTTTTAATGTTTTTTTTTATTGCTGACATGTAAGTGGAAATTTGATATAAATGGCTTTACACGCTTAAAGGGGCAGTGACCACAAATATACAAGTTGTCATCACATGAGTCGGTGGGTTCTGGGAAAGGAAATCCAAAAGAGGCTGATCTTCTAAAAAGGAAAAACGTGCAAAAAACGGCGCCTTGAAAAAGTTTTCATACCCCTTGAGATTTTCTACATTTTGTCATGTTACCACCAAAAAACGTAAATGTATTTTATTGGGATTTTATGTGACAAACTCATGTATGTTATATTATGTATGTTTATTCTTTCATTTTCAATAAACTGTTATGGAACTAAATATAAACAATTTATTATACAATGATTAATCATTTTAATTTTCTTTTACTATATTATATTACAAAATTTAAATATATTCCACGATAGTCACAATTTAACCACTTAAGGACCAAGCCTCTTTCTGAAATTTAAAAAAAAAAAAATTCTAGAAAATTACTTAGAACCCCCAAACATTATGGCCCAGATTCATATACATTGGCGCATATTTATGCCGGCGTAGCATATCGAATATACGCTACGCCGACGCAGCGCAGAGAGGCAAGCACAGTATTCACAATGCACTTGCTTTCAATCGCTCTCAAATCTACGCTGTGGAAGTGGGCGTGAGCCATGCTAATGAGTAGTGTTGAGCGGAATACGCCATATTCGATTTCGCGATATATCACGAATATATAGACGAATATTCGTGAAAAATATTCGCTGAAATCGAATATTCGTGGTATTTTATCAAAAAAAATTTTTTGCGAAATTTCGCTTATGTGAATGCGAAATTGATTGCAAAATTTAGACAACTGTGGTAGGAGAACTCTGATTGGCTCTGATGCAAAAGAAGGGCGGAGAAAGTATTCGCGAATATTCGTGATATTTTATCGAAATTTCGCTAATGCGAATGCGAAATTGATTGCGAAATTTAGACAACTGTGGTAGGAGAACTCTGATTGGCTCTGATGCAAAAGAAGGGCGGAGAAAGTATTCGCGAATATTCGTGATATTTTATCGAAATTTCGCTAATGCGAATGCGAAATTGATTGCGAAATTTAGACAACTGTGGTAGGAGAACTCTGATTGGCTCTGATGCAAAAGAAGGGCGGAGAAAGTATTTGCGAATATTCGTGATTTTTTATCGAAATTTCGCTAATGCGAATGCGAAATTGATTGCGAAATTTTGACAACTGTGGTGGGAGAACTCTGATTGGCTCTGATGCAAAAGAAGGGCGGAGAAAGTATTCGCGAATATTCGGAAATCGAATATTCGCGATTGTGAATATTCGGCAACATAAAAGGATCGCCTCAGCTTAGCTACTCGGCCCAGGGTCTCTAATCATACCAGCAATGCTTTTAGACGTCGATAGGATGTGATCTGTTTTAAAAATAAATTTGAAAAAATACGAATATTCGGAATATCGAATTTTGGCCGCGAAATTAGAGTTATTTGCGAATATTCGAATATGCCATATTCGTAACGAATATTCGCAATTCGAATATTCGTGAGCAACACTACTAATGAGGCGTGACCCCATGCTAATGATGGGCCAAGCGCCATAGAAGTACTTAAAACGAATCACATCCTGTGGCCACATCCCAGTGCGCATGCTCAGAATCACGTTGAAACAACTGCCTAAGATACGTCAAATCACTGCCTACGACGTGAACGTAACCTACGCCTGGCCATATTCACGTACTACGTAAACAACGTAAAATACGACGGCTGTGTTCCCTGGTCCATATCTTAGCATGAGTTGCGCCTCCTACCGTATATGGGGAACAACTTAACGCCGGACGTACGACTTACGCAAACCGCGTATATTATGCGCCGGGCGCAAGTACGTTCGTGAATCGGCGTATCTCCCTCATTTGCATATGTGTATAGAAAATCAATGGGACCAGCAAATGCGCCCGGCGTAAATATGGGCCCACGATACGACGGCGTAGGCAAGTTACGTCGGTCGTAGGAAGCCTGGGCCAAATCCACGTACCTCAGCGCATATATAAGGCCGGCGTAGCGTATCTCAGATACACTATGCCGCCGTAACTTACAGCGTATTTTCCGTATTCACAAAAAATTTGCGCCGTAAGTTACGGCGGCGTAGTGTAAATGTGTCGGCGTAAGGGCGCGGAATTCAAATGACTAAGATGTGGGCGTGTTTTATGTAAATTCAACTTGACCCCACGTAAATGACGTTTTTTTTGAACGGCGCATGCGCCGTCCGTGGGGGTATCCCAGTGCGCATGCTCAAAATCAAATCGCAAACAGTCAATGATATCGACGTGAACGTAATTTACGCAAAGCCCTATTCGCGAACGTTTTACGCAAACGAAGTAAACGACGGAAAATTCGACGCTGGGTCGACGTCCATACTTAACATTGCGTACGCCTCATAGAGCAGGGGTAACGTTACGCCGAAAAAAGCCTTACATAAACGACATAAAAAAAAATGCCCTGGGCGGACGCACGTTTGTGGATCGACGTATCTAGCTAATTTGCATACTCTACACGGAAATCAACGGAAGCGCCACCTAGCGGCCAGCGTAAATATGCACCTAAGATCCGACGGCGTACTAAGACGTACGCCAGTCGGATCTAGCACAGCTTCAGTCGTATCTTGTTTTGTGGATACAAAACACAGATACGACGGGGCATCTTAGAACTTACGTGGCGTATCAATAGATACGCCGGCGTAAGTTCTTTGTGGATCCGGGCCCCTATATATATATTTTTCTAACACCCTAGAGAATAAAATGAATAGGGTTTGGCCACGGCAGCCATGGATATTAATCATATAGGGGGTGGCATGGATAGAGGGGGCGGCACCTGTGTGCCCTTAATAGACGCCCCAGCAGAGGTGTATTTTAAATGATAGAGACAGAATATCAACCAAAAATCCAGAAAAAACACACATACAAATGTTATAAATGGAGTTGCAGTTCAGTGAGTAAAATAAGTATTTGATCCCCTACCAACCAACAATAATTCCCCCGCATAGACTGGCTACAGTAGGGTCTCATGTGGTACACAGATTAGTCCTATTAAGAAGGTTCTCCTAACGACAACTCATGTGTCCACAGAATCTCTTTCTTCCATTCAAACCCTCACCATCATGGGCAACACCAGGGGTGGACTGACAACTCATGGGGCCCCCGGGCAATAAAAGATTATGGGGCCCCCGGGCTTACAGATGGCCACCATGCCAGGAGGCAGTGCAGAGGCAGGGCAGCTAAAATCTCAGGATTTTCACATCAAAAGCATGTCGGTTTTGGACATATCAGGGACAGATGTAAAAAAAACAGAGATAGTGGCATGGGGCCCTCGGGCAGTGATGGGGCAGAATTTCTCCCAATGATGGGGCAGAATTCCATCCATTGATGGGGCAGAATTCCTCCCAGTGATGGGGCAGAATTTCTCCCAGTGATGGGGCAGAATTCCTCCCAGTGATGGGGCAGAATTCCTCCCAGTGATGGGGCAGAATTCCTTCCAGTGATGGGGCAGAATTTCTCCCAATAATGGGACAGAATTCCTCCCAATGATGCGGCAGAATTCCTCCCAATGATGGGGCAGAATTTCTCCTAATGATGGGGCAGAATTCCTCCCAATTTTGGGGCAGAATTTCTCCCAATGATGGGGCAGAATTCCTCCCAGTGATGGGGCAGAATTCCTCCCAGTGTTGGGGCAGAATTCCTCCCAGTGATGGGGCAGAATTCCTCCCAGTGATGGGGCAGAATTCCTCCCAGTGTTGGGGCAGACTTCCTCCCAGTGATGGGGCAGAATTCCTCCCAGTGATGGGGTAGAATTCCTCCCAGTGATAGGGCAGAATTCCTCCCAATGATGCGGCAGAATTCCTTCCATTGATGGGGCAGAATTCCTCCCAGTGATGGGGCAGAATTCCTCCCAGTGATGGGGCAGAATTCCTCCCAGTGATGGGGCAGAAATCCTCCCAGTGATGGGGCAGAATTCCTCCCAGTGACGGGGCAGACTTCCTCCCAGTGATGGGGCAGAATTCCTCCCAGTGACGGGGCAGACTTCCTCCCAGTGATGGGACAGAATTCCTCCCAGTGTTGGGGCAGAATTCCTTCCAATGATGGGGAAGAATTCCATCCAGTGATGGGGCAGAATTCCTCCCAGTGATGGGGCAGAATTCCTCCCAGTGATGGGGCAGAAATCCTCCCAGTGACGGGGCAGACTTCCTCCCAGTGACGGGGCAGACTTCCTCCCAGTGATGGGGCAGAATTTCTCCCAATGACACCAATGATGGGGGATTTTGTACTCCTGATGGCCACAGTCCGGCCCCCTTAAAGTCCGGAGGACAGTAATCCGGCCCTTTGTTTAGAAAGTTTGGAGACCCCTGTCTTAGACAAACAATAAAATAATTGAATACATATATGCAAATCACAATACATTCTCTTTAAACAAAAGACATAATATCAATGCGATCCTCCTCGGATTCCCCCCCCCCCCAATGAATCACATGTGAGCCGCTCTTCAGCCGCAGGAGACTAAGCGGCCTTATTACAGATTACAATGTTTCCATCATAAACAGCATGAATGGGTCTCTGAGAAGACATAAGAATACATTAGAAGCTTTTGTTTGAAGGATATGGATTCAGTGTTAATAATTCATACAATAAATGTATTTATGAAGATTTCTGCTCTGAAGTACTCCTGCAATGTATTAATTTAATTAGCACATTTATCATTATGGGTCCTTCTCCTGGCGGGGAAATATCGGAGATATATACACAAGAACACGCCATGTTTTATTCATTGTGTACATCCCCTGGACCAGACTCCGGGACACGGGATGAAGAGGAGATCGTTCTTACATTGGACCATAGTTATCAAGATTGACGTAATATTTGCAATGTTATCTTTACTGCAGACTGGCTCTGTTTTCTCTGCTTAGTTTTGATACAGCATTGCCTTCCGGTAACACATGGACCCCCCAAACTATGGCCCAGGGGGGACCACAAGAGTTTACCCATCCCGCAGGTCACCTCTGACCCACTACAAGATGTGATAGGGGCTTCTAATATAAAAGGGGGACTCTGATGTGAAAGGAGGAATGGAAAAATGGGACCAAGTTTGTAATGGGGGGGGGGGGGTTTGATGTGAAAGGGGACTCTGATGTGGTGGGGTCTTCTGATGTGAAAGGGGACTCTGATGTGATTGGGGCTTCTGACGTAAAAGTTGACTCTGATGTGATTGGGTCTTCTGACGTAAAAGTTGACTCTGATGTGATTGGGTCTTCTGACGTAAAAGTTGACTCTGATGTGATTGGGTCTTCTGACGTAAAAGTTGACTCTGATGTGATTGGGTCTTCTGACGTAAAAGTTGACTCTGATGTGATTGGGTCTTCTGACGTAAAAGTTGACTCTGATGTGATGGGGGCTTCCATTGTCAAAAGGGACTCTGTTGTGAATGGGAACTCTGATGTGATGGGGGTTTCCATTGTGAAAGGGGACTCTGATGTGATGGGGGGCTTCTGATGGGAAAGTTGACTCTGATGTGATGGGGGCTTCCATTGTGAAAGGGGACTCTGCTGATGTAAATGGGACTTCTGATATGAAATGAGGGCCTCTGATGTGAATGGGGACTCTGATGTGATAGGGGGGCTTCTGATGTGAAAGTTGACTCTGATGTGATGGGGGCGTCCAATGTGAATGTAGGACTTTAATGGAAAGATGGGACCGTGGTGTAATGGGGGTCTTCTGATGAGAAAGGGGTACTCTGATGTAATGGGGGCTTCTCATGTGAAAGGGGAACTCTAATGTGATGGGGTGAGGGGGACTTCTGATGTGAAAGGTGGCCTCTGATGTGATGGGGTCTTCTGATAGGAAAGGGGGAGTCTGATGTGATAAGGGCTTTCTGACGTAAAAGTTGACTCCGATGTGATGGGGGCTTCCATTGTGAAAGGGGACTCTGCTGATGTAAATAGGACTTCTGATATGAAATGAGGGCCTCTGCTGTGAATGGGGACTCTGATGTGATGGGGGGGCTTCTGATGTGAAAGTTGACTCTGATGTGATAGGGGCTACCATTGTGGAAAGGGGTCTCTGATGTGATGGGGGCGTCCAATGTGAATGGAGGACTCTAATGGAAAGATGGGACCGTGGTGTAATGGGGGGTCTTCTGATGAGAAAGGGGTGCTCTGATGTAATGGGGGCTTCTAATACAATCGGGGTCACAGAGAAATAAAAATGTCCCAACTGTGGGAATGACATCACCTGGATCCACCCTACATGTTACGTCACTCATCACGTGACTTCATCAGGGGATTCCCTTACATCAGGGTCCTCATAAGAGTACCCTTTACATCACAATCCCCATCAGAGTATCACTTACATCAGGGTACCCATTAGAGTCTCCCCTTACATCAAATCGGGGTCACAGAGAAATCAAAACATCCCAAATGTGAGAAAACACAATGACGTCACCTGGATCCGCCCTACACGTTACGTCACTCATCACGTGACTTCATCAGGGTATCTCCTTACATCAGGGTCCTCAGCAGAGTCCCACTTACATTAGGGTACCCATTAGACTCTCCCCTTACATCAAATCGGGGTCACAGAAAAATCAAAACGTCCCAACTGTGGCAAAACACAATGACGTCACCTGGATCCACCCTACATGTTACGTCACACATCACATGACTTCATTAGGGGATCCCCTTACATCAGGGTCATCAGCAGAGTCCCCTTTACATCACATTCCCCATCAGAGTCCCACTGACATTAGGGTACCCATTAGAGTCACCCCTTGCATCAAATCGGGGTCACAGAGAAATCAAAACGTCCCAACTGTGGGAAAACACAATGACGTCACCTGGATCTGCCCTACACGTTATGTCACCTATCACGTGACTTCATCGGGGGATCCCCTTACATCATGGTCCTCATCAGAGTCCCCTTTACATCACAATCCCCATCAGAGTCCCACTGACATTAGGGTACCCATTAGAGTTCCCCCTTACATCAAATCGGGGTCACAGAGAAATCAAAACGTCGCAACTGTGGGAATATACAATGATGTCACCTGGATCCGCCCTACACGTTATGTCACCTATCATGTGACTTCATCGGGGGATCCCCTTACATCAGGGTCCTCATCAAAGTCCCCTTTACATCACAATCCCCATCAGAGTCCCCTTTACATTACAATCCCCATCAGAGTGCCACTTACATTAGGGTACCCATTAGAGTCCCCCCTTACACCAAGGTCCCTATTAAAGTCTCCTCTGATATCAGGGTACCCATTAGAGTCCCCCTTACACCAAGGTCCCTATTAGAGTCTCCTCTGACATCAGGGTACCCATTAGAGTCCCCCCTTATGTTAGGGTCCCCATCGGAATTTTTACTTACATCTGAGAACCCCCCTGTCTGGGTGGGAGATGAACCAGAGACCATAGGCAGCCTCTGATGACTTTAATCCTCAATCAGTGCCCATTGATAATATGTCACTGACTCAAGCTGCAGGCCAGATTCAATTCTGTAGAGGACCAGATGTGGCCCGTAGAACGTAGTTTGGAGCCCCCTGCTCTGGATCAACTGTGGGTGTAAGGATCAGCTTATAGAGTGTTTTTTTTTTATTGGTTGAACTTAATGAACTGTCTTTCTTCAACTTGACTACCATGTTCCTATGAAATTGTCTGACTTTCACCAAAACTTGTAGAATATAACAACTCTCAGTTCTTCTCTCCCGTAGGCACCACAAACACGTTTTTGGCTACTGTACTACAAGCCCCAGCATGGTCCCTCTCACCAGTGTCTGTTATCCGACCTGGAGAAGGATCTGTGATTGGAAGTTCAATCGATTCCCCAGAGGATTCTCCCTAATACAATCTACATAAACAAAGGGTGGCCTTGGTCAGAAGATGCATTACCCAGACTGGAATTGCTAATTAACATATCGACCAGAATGTGAAAAACAAGGAAGAACTAAATGAAAGATCCATCCATTCTTCGGTGTAAAGTGAAGCACTTTGAACCTGGAGACTGAACTATTGCTGTGTGGTTTGTTATTGATCTCTAAACTCACCGGAGTCTACTAGGCAGTTTAGATCTCTTTAAAACAGATCTGTATTCATTAATACATCAAAAAATAACAAGTAGTATACAGTTGTGCTCATAAGTTTACTCTACTGTGTGAAGTTTGGGGGAGATTGGTTAACATTTAAGGTCTTTTTCGTACGTTAAGCCACATTAAGCTCCCCAAAAAACACCCTTAATGTCCCTAGTTTGCCTTGTGGAACACCAAATTGCACGAAACTTGTGGGATAGGTTTGAAATGTTGAGATCTTCAGCTGTGCAAAGTTTCAGGGCAATTGATTGAGGTTCAGGCACTTTTTTGCTCGTTAAGCTACATTAAGCCATTTTCACATTAAGGCCCGGATTCACAAAGCACTTACGCCGACGTATCTCGAGATACGCCGCAAAAGTGTAACTATGCACCGTCGTATCTGTGCGCCGTGCCCACAATCTGAGATACGCCTAAAAATAGGCTTCCTACGACCGACGTAACTTGCCTACGCCGTTGTATCGTGGGCGCATATTTACGCCGGGCGCATTTGCCGCTCCCATAGATTTTCTATGCACATATGCAAACGAGGTGCATCATATACGCGGTTTGCGTAAGTCGTACGTCCGGCGTAAAGTTATTCCCCATATAGGAGGCGCAACTCATGCAAAGGTATGGACCAGGGAACACAAGCCGTCGTATCTTTTGTCGTTTACGTTGTACGTGAATATGACTAGGCGTAGGTTATATTCACGTGGTAGGCAGTGATTTGACGTATCTTAGGCAGTTGTCTCGACGTGATTCTGAGCATGCGCACTGGGATGCGGCCACGGGACGGTGCATGCGCCATTCATTTTAAGTACTTCTATGGCACTTGGCCCATCATTTGCATGGGG
This sequence comes from Rana temporaria, assembly GCF_905171775.1. NCBI lineage: Eukaryota > Metazoa > Chordata > Amphibia > Anura > Ranidae > Rana > Rana temporaria. The sequence goes on from NC_053494.1 coordinate 212,684,056, forward strand.
TCACGCCTCATTAGCATGGCTCACACCCACTTCCACCTACACTGGCTTACGCTTTAAGGCCGGGTACTCACGAGCAAACATGTACGGTGAAACCGGTCCGTCGGACCGTTTTCACCGTACATGCCTGCCAGAGGGCTTCTGTACGATGGTTGTACTAACCATCGTACAGAAGTCCGCGCGTAAACATTACGCGGGGCGTGTCCGCGTCGTCGCCGCAAAAATGACGCGGCGATGACGCGGTGACGTGGGCGGGCCTTCCATTTAAAGGCTTCCACGCATGCGTCAAAGTCATTCGACGCATGCGAGGGATGGCGGGCGCTCGGACATGTACGGTAGGTCTGTACTGACGACCGTACATGTCCGAGCGGGCAGGATTCCAGCGGACGGTTTTAAAACACGTCCAGGAATATTTGTCTGCTGGGAAAAGGCCCGCGGACCAGTTTCAGCATACATGTTTGGTCGTGTGTACAGGGCCTTAGAGCGAGGGGGAGAAAGTGCTTTGTGAATCCAGTGATTGCCTCTGTGCACTGCACCGGCGTAGCGTAAAAGAGATACGCTACAGCGGCATAAATATGCGCCGATGTATGTGAATCTGGGCCTAAATGTTTTAGTATATCCCCATACACTGGCAGAATTTTCGATTTCTTGGCCTATGAATGATAACACAAAAAAATTTCTTTCACTCATGGTTAGTGTTTGGCTGAAGCCATTTATTATCAATCAACTGTGTTTACTCTTTTTAAATCATAATCACAACAGAAACTACCCAAATGACCATGATCAAAAGTTTACATACTTTTGATAACATGCACACAAGTTGACACAAAGGGGTTTGGATGGCTATTAAAGGTAACCATCCTCACCTGTGATCTGTTTGCTTGTAATTAGTGTGTGTGTATAAAGGGTCAATGAGTTTCTGGACTCCTGACAGACCCTTGCATCTTTCATCCAGGGCTGCACTGACGTTTCTGGATTCTGAGTCATGGGGAAAGCAAAATAATTGTCAAAGGATCTACGGGAAAAGGTAGTTTGAACTGTATAAAATAGGAAAGGGATATAAAAAGATATCCAAGGAATTGGAAGTGCCAATCAGCAGTGTTCAAACTCTAATCAAGAAGTGGAAAATGAGGGGTTCTGGTGAAACCAAACCATGGTCAGGTAGGTAGACCAACTAAAATTTCAGCCACAACCGCCAAGAAAATTGTTCAAAATGCAAAGAAAAACCCACAAATAACTTCAGGTGAAATACGGGACCCTCTGAAAACATGTGGTGTGGCTGTTTCAAGATGCACAATAAGGAGGCACTTGAAGAAAGATGGGCTGCATGGCCGAGTCTCCAGAAGAAAGCCATTACTACGCAAATGTCACAAAGTATCCCACTTACATTACGCCAAACAGCACAGAGACAAGCCTCAAACCTTCTGGCACATTTGGAGTGATGAGACTACAATTGAGATTTTTGGCTACACCCATAAACTCTACATTTGGAGAGGAGACAACAAGGTCTATGATGAAAGGCCATCCCTACTGTGAAACACTGAGGTGGATCACTGATGTCTTGAGGATGTGTGAGCTACAAAGACACAGGAAATTTGGTCCAAATTGATGGCAAGATGAATGCCGGAGGAATATTTCATCAGCCAGGAAGCTGCGCATGGGACATACTTGGACATTCCAACATGACAATGATCTAAAACACAAGGCCAAGTCCACCTGTCATTGGCTACAGCAGAATAAAGTGAAGGTTCTGGAGTGGCCATCTCAGTCTCCTGACCTCAATATCATTGAGCCCTCTGGGGAGATCTCAAACGTGCCGTTCATGTGAGACAGCCCAAGAATTTACAGGAACTGGAGGCTTTTTTTGCCAAGAGGAATGGGCAGCTTTACCATCCGAGAAGATAAAGAGCCTCGTTCACAAATACCACAAAAGACTTCAAGCCGTCATTGGTGTTAAAGGGGGCAATACACGGTATTAAGAACTGGGGTATGTAAACTTTTGATCAGGGTCATTTGGGTAGTTTCTGTTGTGATTATGATTTAAAAAGAGTAAACACAGTTGATTGATAATAAATGGCTTCAGCCAAACACTAACCATGAGTAAGGCCTCGTGTACACGACCGTTTTCCTCGACAGAATCCATCAAGAAACTTGGTGGCAGAGCTTTTTTTGCCGAGGAAAACAGTCGTGTGTATGTTTTTCGTCGAGAAAACTGACGTCGAACTCGATGAGAAAAAAAGAGAACAAGTTCTCCTTTTCCTCGTCGGGAGTCTAAATTAGTTTACGGCGTAGTTTACGACGAGAAACACGTTCATGTGTATGCTTAGAAACCCACGCATGCTCAGAATAAAGTATGAGACGGGAGCGCACCTTCGGAAAAAGTAGCGTTCATAATGGAGATAGCAAAAAAAAAAAAAAATGAGAAGGAGAAGAAAGAGAGGAAGGAAGATGGAGAAGAAGGAATAAGGAAGTAAGAAGAAGAAGAGTTACTATAGAGGAAAAGTTACTCTACCAACATCTTTGCAGATTGTTTTCAAAGAAAGTTGATCTGGAGTCATGCAATGCGATTGTGCAACAAACTTGTGAAGCCCGGAAAGTGTAGAAATAGTCTAGTAAATCATTTTCAAACTTGCAGCACAATTGCTTGCTATCTGGGAAGGAGAAGAAGAATGATAAGGAGAAGTAAGAGGAGGAGAAGGAGGAAAAAGACAGAAGAAAGAGACAAAGGAGGAAGGAAGAAGTAGGAGGAAGAAGGAGAAAAATGAGGAGGGGAAGAAGAAGGAGAAAAAAAAGGAAGAAGGATCAAAAAGAATGAGAAGGAGAAGAAAGAGAGGAAGGAAGATGGAGAAGAAGGAATAAGGAAGTAAGAAGAAGAAGAAGAAGAAGAAGAAGAAGAAGAAGAAGAAGAAGAAGAAGAGTTATTATAGAAGAAAAGTTACTCTACCAACATCTTTGCAGATTGTTTTCAAAGAAAGTTGATCTGGAGTCCTGCAATGTGGACTTGCTGCGATTGTGCAACAAACGTGTGAAGCCCGGCAAGTCTAGCAATAGCTTAGCAGGTCAATTTCAAACTTGCAGCACAATTGCTTGTTATCTGAGAAGAAAAAGAAGGAGGAAGAACAATGAAGAAGGAGAAGAAGGAGGAAGGAAGAAGGAGAAGAAGGAGGAATAAAGAGATGGAAGAAGAAGGAAGAGTAAGGAGGAAGGAAGAAGGATAAAAAAGAATGAAAAGGAGAAGGAGAGGAAGGAAGTTGGAAATGAAGTAATAAGGAAGTAGGAAGAAGAAGAAGAGTTAGAGGAAAAGTTACTCTACCAACATCTTTGCAGAATGTTTGCAAAGAAAGTTGATCTGGAGTCCTGCAATGCGGAGGAGGAGGAGGAGGAGGAGGGGGAGGAACTCTACCAACATCTTTGCAGATTGTTTTCAAAGAAAGTTGATCTGGAGTCATCAGTGGCGTAGCGTGTGTTGTCAGTGCCTGAGGCGAGGCAAGTAATTTGCGCCTCCCTGACCCATGGACTTACCTATTTTCATCTAGCTCCAATCTTGTCACATGATCCACTGGGAGTCATGCAATGTGGACTTGCTGCAATTGTGCAACAAACTTGTGAAGCCCGGCAAGTCTCTCAATAGTCTAGTAAGTCATTTTCAAACTTGCAGCACAATTGCTTGCTATCTGGGAAGGAGAAGTAGAAGGATACGGAGAAGCAGGGGAGGAGAAGGAGGAAAAAGACAGAAAAGGGAGAAATAGGAGGAAGGAAGAAGTGGGAGGAAGAAGGATAAAAAGGAGGAGGTGAAGAAAAAGGAGGAAGGAAGGAAGATGGAGAAGAAAGAATAAGGAAGTAGGAAGAAGAAGAGTTACTATAGAGGAAAAGTTATCTTTGCAGATTGTTTTCAAAGAAAGTTGATCTGGAGTCCTGCAATGCGGACTTGCTGCCAGTGGCGTCACTAGGGTTGGTGTCACCCGGTGCGGTAAAACATGGTGTCACCCCTCCTCTGTCTAGGCTGCCCAGCACCAAGCAGGCAGCGCACGGGCACGGGGCGCACCCCAAACCAGCCCCTGTAAATGATAGTATAGGGCAGTATAGTGGCAGGTTAGGGTAGTATAGAGTGGTATAGTGGCAGGTTGGTGTAGTGGGGTGGTATAGGACAGGTTAAGGTGGTATAGGGCATGTTGGGGTGGTATAGGGCAAGTAAGGGTGGTACAGGGCAGGTTGGGGTTGTATAGTGCAAGTTAGGGTGGCATAGGGCAAGTTGGGATGGCATGGGAAAGGTTGGGGTGGTACAGGGCAAGTCAGGGTGGCATTGGGCAGGTTGGGGTGGTATAGGGCAAGTTATGGTGGCATAGGGCAGATTGGGGTGGTACAGGGCAAGTTAGGGTGGCACAGGGAAAGTTTGGGATGACATGGGAAAGTTTGGGGTGGTACAGGGCAGGCTGTGGTGGTACAGGGCAGGCTGTGGTGGCACAGGGCAGGCTGGGGTGGTACAGGGCTGTTTGGGGGGGTACAGGGCAGGCTGGGGTGGTATAGGGCTGTTTGGGGTGGTACAGGGCAGGCTGGTGTGGTACAGGGCAGGCTGGGGTGGCACAGAGCAGGCTGGGGTGGTACAGGGCAGGCTGGGATTGCACAGGGCAGGCTGGGCATGTCAGCTAAAAAAAAAAAACGGGAATGTGTCAACCCTGTAGCGGGTGTCACCCGGTGCGGACCGCACCCCCCGCACCCCCCTAGCAACGCCTCTGCTTGCTGCAATTGTGCAACAAACTTGTGAAGCCCGGCAAGTCTAGCAATAGTCTAGTAAATCATTTTCAAACTTGCAGCACAATTGCTTGCTATCTGGGAAGGAGAATGATAAGGAGAAGCAAGAGGAGGAGAAAGAGGAAAAAGACAGAAGAAAGAGATAAAGGAGGAAGGAAGAAGGAGAAAAATGAGGAGGAGGAGAAGAAGAAAAAAGAAGGAAGAAGGATCAAAAAGAATGAGAAGAAGAAGAAAGAGAGGAAGGAAGATGGAGAAGAAGGAATGAGGAAGTAGGAAGAAGAAGAAGAGTTACTACAGAGAAAAAGTTACTCTACCAGCATGTGACATTTGAACCATTAAAAAATGTAAGCCCATTTTTGCATTCTTTTTGTAAATCTCTCGTATATTTCATCTGCATATTTAGCGGTTGTCCTGGAGTTCATCTTTAAACGAGCCGAGGAAGGGAGAGGGCTGGAAATAACATATCAGTTGATAATGATCGCACTCTACGCTGTCGCACAGTTTTCCCCGCTTGTGGTATTTGTTGTTCCTGAGCCCATTCTGGGCAGATCTTATCTTTGTGGCTGGCCGCAGCTCAGGCGGTCTTGCCTTTTCCCATCGGATTGGAAGCGTCATTGTGTTACATCGCAGCTGGCAGCGCGTGTCACATGGAAGATGGTGGGGAAGCGGCCACACTTCAATTCGAGGCAATTATGCGGCTGCAGCCGGATCGGATGTCTCCATATTGTGGATATCTGATCTTGGAATGTGGCACATATCTGATTTAGCTGACAGATAATTTAGGTAAAAAAAATCTTGAAACAACGAGGAGACTCAAGGTCATCATAACACGATAGCCTCTCGCTGCGTCTGTTTGGGTGATAAGGATGGCAAGGTGAAATTTTGATTTTTTTTGCAGCAACTCAGTGCATTTAAAGTGGCTGTAAACCCTTTACAACCACTTAAACTTACAGGTAAGCCTAGATTAAGACTTACCTGTAGGTGCTCGAAATATCTCCCAGACCTGCACGGTCTAAGAGATATTTACAAATTTCCATACGATGATTTCTTCTGCGCATGCGCCAGAGTCAGGGCCGGTACTACCACTAGGCCAACTAGGCAGCCGCCTAGGGCACCCGGCCACTGGTGTTCCTATTCTTTTCTCCCTGCAGCAAGCAACTAAGTCTTAGACCCCTTTCACACTGAGGAGTTTTTCAGGCAGAACAGCGCTAAAAATAGCGCTGCTATACCGCCTGAAAAACTCCTTCACTGCCTACATATTGTGAAAGCCGGAGGCGATGCGCTGGCGGGAGAGAAAAAAATCTCCTGTCCGCAGCATCTTTGGAGCGGTGAGAGGAGCGGCAGGTATACCGCTCCCTTCACCGCTCCTTCCCATTTAAAACAATGGGAAACCGCGGCAATACCGCCCGCAATGCGCCTCCGCTAGCGGGGGTTAATACCGCACCGCTAGCGGACGATTCCCGCGGCAATCCCGGCGGTATAGCGCCGCTATTTTTAGCGGCGCTATACCGCCACCGCGGCTCCCTCTCCAATGTGAAAGGGGCCTTAGAATCAGCTAGTCACTAGTAGGCTGCATTGATGGGCGCTGGTGAGGCTGTATTGATGGGCACTGGTGAGGCTGCATAGATGGGCGCTGGTGAGGCTGCATCGATGGGTGCTGGAGAGGCTGCATTGATGGGCGCTGGTAGGCTGCATTGATGGGCGCTGCTGAGGCTGCATTGATGGGCGCTAGTAGGCTGTATTGATGGGTGCTGGTAGGCTGCATTGATGGGCGTTGCTAAAGGTTGTATTGATGGGCGCTAGTAGGCTGCATTGATGGGTGCTGGTAGGCTGCATTTGATGGGTGCTGGTGAGGCTGCATTTGATGGGTGCTGGTGAGGCTGCATTTGATGGGCCCTTCAATAAAAATGCGGGGTATAAATGGAGCAAGGCAAAGGGGGTGGAGCCAGGGGGCGGCAAAATTAGGTTTTGCCTAGGGTGTCAAAAATCCTTGCACCAGCCCTGGCCAGAGATAGAAAGGGCACGCTGTGCCGTTTCTATCTCGGGTCATGACGTTAAAGGCGGCTCCTGCACGCATGCGCGGGAGTGACGTCACGCGACAACACAGGACTCCAGCCAGCCACAGACCCGGAGTTCGCGGCCCCGGAAGAAAGAGGGGTGAAGAATGGACGCTCGCTACTAGCGAGGAAGACAGGGACATTGCAGTCTTCTATAAAATATATAAATATATATATATATATATATATAAAAAAAAAACAACCAAACAATAAAAGGTGAATGTGCTAATTACGTCCGCTCGTGGAATGGCGACAAACTTTTACCCTTAAAAATCTCCATAGGCGACGTTTAAAAAATTCTACAGGTTGCATCTTTTGAATAACTGAGGAGGTCTAGGGCTAGAATTATTGCTCTCGCTCTAACGATCACGGCGATACCTTGCATGTGTGGTTTAAACACCGCTTTGATATGCGGGCGCTACTCACGTATGCGCTCGCTTCTGCGCGCGAGCTCGGCAGGATGGGGCGCTTTAAAAAACAAATTTTTTGTTTTTCTCATTTATTGTACTTGATTTTATTGTTTAAAAAAAAAAAAAATGGGTCACTTTTATTCCTATTGCAAGGAATGTACACATCCCTTGTAATAGAAAAAAGCATGACAGGTCCTCTTAAATATGAGATCTGGGGTCAAAAAGACTTCACATCTCACATATATACTACAATGCAAAAAAAATAATTTTTTTTATTTTTTTATTTCTCATTTGAAAAAATGAGCCTTTAAGACGTATGGGCGGAAGTGAAGTTTTGACGTCGCTTCCGCCCTGCTATGGTATGGAGACGGGTGGGGGCCATATTTCTCAGAACGGGGACTCTGTCGGATGCCAAATATACCGATTAAACTTCATGGGTGGCTTCCGGCACAGTCCCCCGCCCTAAGTCGCACCCCACTGATGCGTTTCGCCCTCAATTTGTAAAGGTTGACCTCTTTCTTCGGGTTTTTTTTGCCCTTAGTTATGTGTCCAGGGATGGACTGGCCATTGGGACTACAGGGAGTTTCCCGGTGGGCCGATAGCTCAGTGGGCCGGCTTCAGTGACAGCGGACCGCCGCCCCCCCCTCCGCTCCTCTGTCTCTCCCTTCCTGCAGCGCTCACCTCCTCTCCCTCCCGGCAGCGCTCACCTCCTCTCCCTCCCGGCAGCGCTCACCTCCTCTCCCTCCCCGCAGCGCTCACCTGGGGGGACAAAGAAGCAGGGAGAGGACCAAAGGAGCAGGGGGGACGACAGAGGAGCATGGGGAAGGGGACAGACAGCTGACTCAACAGCTATGGCCTGGGAGTTTCTCACTTCTGCCTAATCTTGTCCCATAAGGGGGGGGGGCACCAAACTGATTCTTTGCCCCGGGTGAAATAATGTCTAGCTTCCCCACTGGTACTGCCTATAAGAGTACCAGCCGTTCTACTCTAATAAAGTAGAACGGCTAGTGGCTAGTGAAGGGGGAGAGGGGGTGCGGGTGGCCGGGGGGGGGGGGGGGGGGGGGTTGTCCGGCCGCCATGGGAGAGACCTATCAAAGTGGGCCAGTCTGGATGAAGACCAGGGCCAAATTTTTGTCCCAGTCCAGCCCTGTATGAGTCCAATTAGCGTTTTTTTTTTGTCCTTGCCCGCTCTCAGCACTTGGAAAATATTAAACCTGATAATTAGCGTCGGCGCAGATCTTCAGATTAGGACATAAATCAGATTATAAAGCGATGTCGTTAATCGCCTTGTGTTTATATCCCCGGCGATAATTTGGAGTATGAACGCGATTGCTGCTGACAGGGGGGGGACTGAAACCGTCACTTTTTTTGCGGCGGCTGATACTAACTATTTATTAGAAGAGCTAAAAACATCAAAAGGGCTTAAATGGAGCCTTTAAATAAGCCGCGGAGTTCAGATCACCCCCCCCCCCCCGGGAAACGGCAGCTTTACATACAATGCATGGCCTTCGGAGATCGGCATTACGTCTCACTGATAAGTGCTGTAATTTGAGTGGAATGGAGATGATTTCTGTATTGTAACAAACATCCCGGCGTGTTTACGACGAGCGGCGGCTGGAAGTCGCATTGATATAAGAAGATTACGATGGATTCCTATTCACTGTGAGATTTGCAGCCACTGAGGATAGAGGAGAAAGCCTCATCGCCCCCCCAAACCATCATCAACCCGGAATTCACGCCATTCATATCATGTTCTTTCTTCTTTTCCCCCTTATTTTGTGATTTGCGGATTATAGAAAATTGGTTGAAGTGAACTAAAGCGGAGTGTAATAGGTCAACGAAACCCGCAGGCAACGGATGAGAGGGCCAAGAAATTCTTTATTTTTTCTCTGGCTATAATATACCGATTACAGATCTCCAAAGTCTTTTACTCCCACCTGAGATACGGAGCTAATGCCGCGTACACACCATCATTTTTCAGGTTGTAAAAAACGAAATTTTTCAGGCTCTAGAAAAAATGTCGTTTTTTTCAACTTGATCATTAAAACGACGTTGCCTTCACGCGATCGTGAAAAGAAAAATGCTCTAGCAAAGCGCGGCGACGTACAACACGTACGACCAGGGCCGATCCTAGGCAGGGTGCACAGGGTGCTTTGCACCCAGGCGCCTGCAGAGGTGGGGGCGCCGAAGTGGCAGAAGTTCTCCCCTCCCTCCTTCTCTCCTTGTTTGTGTCCGTTTAGAACTAGTGTTCGGAGCATAGGGGTGTGTCCGTCCAGAACTGATGTGTCTCTGACCATCTCCTGTATCATGTCTGCAGTCTCTGACCATCTCCTGTATCATGTCTGCAGTCTCTGACCATCTCCTGTATCATGTCTGAAGTCTCTGACCATCTCCTGTATCATGTCTGCAGTCTCTGACCATCTCCTGTACTGTGTCTGCAGTCTCTGACCATCTCCTGTATCATGTCTGCAGTCTCTGATCATCTCCTGTATTATGTCTGCAGTCTCTGACCATCTCCTGTATCATGTCTGTAGTATGTCTGGGGGCTCTTTCTAACAGACTCTCTAACAGAAGCCCTCTCTGTGTCCATCAGAGAGCCCCCCCTCCAGGTCCCAATAAAGTACTCTGCTTCTCTTCCTGTATTTTGTTTATTGTTAAGAGATCATGTAAGGATCCCAGGGTAATGAAGACTTTGTAGGGGAGCATTTCTGTGGTTGAGTCATTGCCATAGAAACATTTGTAAAGGGGAGGAGTTAGTAAAATTACCACGCCCGAAATATTTCTGCACCCAGGCGACTGTGACCCTAGGATCGGCCCTGCGTACGACGGCACTATAAAGGGGAAGTTCCATGCAGATGGCGCCACCCTTTGGGCTGATTTCGTGTTAGTAAAAGACGATTCGCGCTTTTCTGTCTGTTACAGCGTGATGAATGTGCTTACTCCATTACGAACGCTAGTTTTACCAGAACAAGCACCATTATTTTCCAGCACTGCCTTAACCCTCTTGGGAACGGAGGTCACCAGAGCTTCACAGGTTGCCACTGGAGTCCTCTTCCCCTCCTCCATGATGACATCACAGAGCTGGTGGATGTTGGAGACCTTGCGCTCCTCCACCTTCCGTTTGAGGATCCCCCACAGATGATCAATAGGGTTTAGGTCTGGAGACATGCTTGGCCAGTCCATCACCTTTACCCTCAGCTTCTTTAGCAAGGCAGTGGTGGTCTTGGAGGTGTGTTTGGGGGCTGCCATGAGGCGCCTGTTACGGAACCATGAACCAGACGTACAACAAGAGATAAGTGAAAATAAGAAGGCTTTATTGAAAATCAAGCTGTAAAGCAAAAGTCCAACGGATGGTAAAACCAGAGGTCAGGAACCAGAAGAGTAGTCAGACGAAGCCAGGATCAGGAACCAGCAGGGAAGTCAGACGAAGCCAGGATCAGGAACCAGCAGAGAAGTCAGACGAAGCCAGGATCGGAACCAGAAGCAGCAGCAGTCTTAGAAGCATGTGCACACAGGAGGACCAAGCAAGGAACTGAAGTCACAGACCTCCTATATATGTGAGCCAGGTATCCAGCTCCTCCCAGTGGGAAGGAGGAGCCGCAGGGTGGGAGGCTACAAGAGACCTAGAAACCAAGATGGCCGCCAGCACATGTCAAACGAAGGAGACAGGAGAGAGGTAAGACCATGACAGTACCTCCCCCTCAAGGGCCCCTCCTCCGCGGTGCAAAAAACGGTTTCTGAGGGAAGCGTGCGTGGAAGGCTCGGAGCAAGGCAGGAGCATGGACATCTGCGGAGGGAACCCAGGAACGCTCCTCAGGACCATAACCACGCCAGTGGACCAAAAACTGCACCCGACCGCGAACCAGACGTGAGTCCAGGATATTGCTCACCTCATACTCCTCGTGATTGCCCACTTGGACCGGACGAGGCCGAGGAACCGAGGAAGTGAAGCGATTGCACACCAGTGGCTTCAACAGGGAGACATGAAACACGTTGGAGATCCGCATGCCAGGTGGAAGCGCAAGGGCATAGGCTACCGGGTTTACCCTGCGAAGCACTCGGAAGGGACCAACAAAGCGAGGAGCCAGCTTGGGAGTGGGCACTCGAAGGTTGAGGTTGCGGGTGGACAACCATACACGGTCTCCGACCTGGTAGGAAGGAGCAGGCGCTCGTCTGCGATCAGCCTGGAGTTTCTGGCGCTGCGCAGAGACCTCAAGGGACCTCTGGATCTGTACCCAAGAAGCACGTAGAGCAGAAAGGTGATCCTCCACAGCCGGAATATCCTGGGGAGAGAATGCCTCCGGTAACACGGCAGGTTGGAACCCATAATTGGCCATGAAGGGAGACGTCCCAGAGGAAGAGTTCACAGCCGTGTTCCTGGCAAACTCAGCCCAAGGCAGGAGGTCAACCCAATTGTCCTGGTGATCGGAGACATAGCAACGAAGGAATTGCTCCAAGGCCTGATTGGATCGTTCTGCGGCCCCATTGGACTGAGGGTGGTAGGCCGAGGAGAAGGAGAGATGAATCCCCAACTGGGAGCAAAAGGCGCGCCAGAACCTGGACACAAACTGACTCCCCCGATCCGACACTATCTCTTTGGGCAAACCGTGCAACCGGAAGACCTCCCGGGCAAAAATCGTGGCCAACTCTTGTGCAGAGGGTAACTTCTTGAGAGGAACACAGTGGCACATTTTGGAAAACCGATCCACAATCATGAGAATGACCGTATGGCCTCGGGATGCAGGGAGGTCCACAATGAAATCCATCCCCAGGTGTGACCATGGGCGCTCCCCGGTGGCTATGGGTTGCAGCAGGCCCAACGGAAGGTGCCGAGGGGACTTACTCTGGGCACAAACAGAGCATGCCGCTACATATGCGGCGATGTCGGAACGTAGGGAAGGCCACCAGAACAGACGTGAAACAGCCCAGGACAGCTGATTCTTACCAGGATGCCCCGCGGTCTTGGAGTTATGGTAGGTTCGCAACAACCGAGTGCGCAACTCCTCAGGCACAAAACATCTGCCGTTGGGTGTCCCAGAGGGAGCACCAGACTGAGCCGCCAAAATCTGCTCACCAAGGGGAGAGGTCAGGCTGGTGCGAATGGCGGCCAGGATCTGATTCGGAGGTATGACCGAAGTCGGTATAGATTCCTCCCTGGACAGCTCGGAGTACTGCCGTGATAAGGCATCCGCCCTGATGTTCTTGGAACCAGGTAGGTAGGAGACCACGTAATTAAAACGTGACAAGAACAGAGCCCATCTGGCCTGACGTGGAGTCAATCTCTTGGCCTCAGAAAGGTAGGTCAGATTCTTGTGGTCCGTCAGGATGAGAACCGGAACCACCGAGCCCTCGAGCAAGTGCCTCCACTCTTTGAGAGCCTGCACTATGGCCAATAACTCCCTGTCACCAATCTGATAGTTGCACTCCGCGGATGACAGTTTCCGGGAGTAAAACCCACAAGGAAGCAGCGGACCCTCTGGTGTCCTACGCTGAGACAGAAGGGCGCCTACTCCCGTCTCGGACGCGTCCACCTCGAGGACAAAGGGCAACCCAGGGTTGGGATGAGACAGAATCGGAGCTGACACAAAGGCGGATTTTAGGGCCTCAAAAGCCCGGATGGCCTCGAGCGGCCAGACCTGGGAATTACTGCCCTTCCTGGTCAGATCCGTGAGAGGCTTGGCCAGCATGGAGAAGTCCCTGATGAACTTCCGATAATAATTGGCGAAGCCCAAAAAACGCTGCAAGGAACGAAGACCACTGGGCTGAGGCCACTGTAAGACAGCCGAAACCTTCTCAGGATCCATGGAGAACCCTTCAGCGGAAATGATGTAACCTAGGAAGGTTACCTGGGATCGGTGAAATTCGCATTTCTCAAGCTTACCGAACAGCTTGTTCTCTCGTAACCGTTGCAACACTCGTTTGACATCCAGAATGTGGGCCTCCCTGGATTCAGAATATACCAAGATGTCATCCAAATAGACCACCACACACTGCTGCAACAGGTCACGGAAAACATCGTTGATGAATTCCTGAAAGACTGCGGGCGCATTGCACAACCCAAAGGGCATAACCAAGGATTCATAATGACCGGTCCTGGTGTTAAAGGCGGTCTTCCACTCATCGCCCGCCTTGATCCTTACCAGGTTATATGCCGCCCTCAGGTCGAGTTTGGTAAAGACCGTGGACCCTTTAAGGCGATCGAACAGCTCGGAAATCAAGGGTATCGGGTAAGCGTTCTTGATCGTGATGCGATTGAGACCCCTGTAATCGATGCAAGGCCTCAACTCACCGCCCTTCTTTTTCACAAAGAAAAATCCAGCCCCTGCCGGGGACGAGGATTTGCGAATGTGACCACGGGACAGCGCCTCCATCACGTACTCCTCCATGGCCTCATTCTCCGCAACCGACAGTGGATAGACCTTGCCGCGAGGAGGAACGGCACCAGGTTGTAACTCAATGGCACAATCATATGGGCGGTGCGGAGGTAGGGCAACTGCGCGTACCTTATCGAATACATCCCGGTACTGCTCGTATTCAGGAGGCAACAGAGAGTCCGAGGAAGTACACAGCAACTTGACAGGCCCATGGATGCACTTAGCCCCACACTGTGGTGACCATGAGAGGATCTCGGCCGATCTCCAGTCAAAAGTCGGATTATGCTTCTGGAGCCAGGGGTACCCCAAGACCACCGAGTAGTGTGGAGACGAAATAACTTGGAAGCAGACCGACTCTCTGTGAGCGGCACCAATGGCTACCCCCACTGGAAGGGTCTCATGAGTCACGTGTGACGGTTGGAGGGGTCTGCCGTCTATCGCCTCTAGAGCCAGCGGGGAACCTCGAGCCTGTAGAGGAATGGAATTGGCGGCAGCGAACACACTATCAATGAAAAAACCACCAGCACCAGAGTCCACCAACGCCTGGGTCGTCACCGAGCCCCCGACCCAGGAGAGGACAACAGTGATCAGTGGTTTATCAACATGGGAAACCGGGGACGAGGAGACTCCACCCAAGATCTGCCCCCGACAGGATCTCAGGTGCGAGCGTTTCCCGGACGGTTCGGACATGCCAACCGAAAATGCCCATCGAGACCACAGTACATGCATCGGCCCTCGCGTCTCCGGAGTACCCTCTCCCCCTCGGACAAGCGAGCAAACCCCAGCTGCGAGGGTTCACCCCCAGACAAGTCAACCCCAGGAGGCGTGGGAGGAGAGGGAGGCACGGGTGGGACAGCAAACTTAGGCGCCAAACTGTTAGGAGGCCTCCGCAGGCACTCCTTAAAGGAAGGTCTCTCCCTGAGTCTGGTGTCAATCAAAATCAGGAAAGAAATAAGAGCCTCGAGCTCCACTGGTAGGTCCTTAGCTGCAACCTCATCCTTCAAGGCATCCGAGAGACCATGAGAGAAAGCAGCGACCAGGGCCTCATTATTCCAACCTACCTCTGCTGCCAGGGTACGAAACTCAATGGCGTATTCGGCTACGGATCGTGAACCCTGTCTGACGGACATAAGGAGCTTCGCAGCAGAGGCGGCGCGAGCCGGCACATCGAATACCTTCCGAAGAGAAGCAACAAAACCGGAAAACTCGGCAACCACCGGATTGTTGTTCTCCCATAAAGGACTGGCCCAGGACAAGGCCTTGTCAGAGAGCAGCGAGATCAAGAACCCCACCTTTGATCTCTCAGTGGGAAAGGCATGTGGCAGCAACTCGAAATAAATGCCCACTTGGTTAAGGAAACCTCGGCACTGAGTTGGCTCTCCCCCAAATCGCTGTGGAAGGGGGGCAGAACCGGACATACCCCGAAACACCGCAGGCGCAACATCAGGTGTCGGTGTAGACTCTGGCGCAACAACCGGAGCGGCAATAGGAGCGGGCCCAGGAGCGACAACCGACCCATCGGCAACGGGAGCGACATGAACCGTGCGTTCAAGCAGGGTTTGCAACGCCACGGCGAACTGAGCAACATCAGGTGTCGGGGTAGACTCTGGCGCAACAACCGGAGCGGCAATAGGAGCGGGCCCAGGAGCGACAACCGACCCATCGGCAACGGGAGCGACATGAACCGTGCGTTCAAGCAGGGTTTGCAACGCCACGGCGAACTGACCCAACAGGGACTCCAGCTGATCAAGTCTGGCAACCAGCATGGGTAGCGAGGATGGCTCTGTACCGTCAAAATTCATGGCTTGGTCCTAATGTTACGGAACCATGAACCAGACGTACAACAAGAGATAAGTGAAAATAAGAAGGCTTTATTGAAAATCAAGCTGTAAAGCAAAAGTCCAACGGATGGTAAAACCAGAGGTCAGGAACCAGAAGAGTAGTCAGACGAAGCCAGGATCAGGAACCAGCAGGGAAGTCAGACGAAGCCAGGATCAGGAACCAGCAGAGAAGTCAGACGAAGCCAGGATCGGAACCAGAAGCAGCAGCAGTCTTAGAAGCATGTGCACACAGGAGGACCAAGCAAGGAACTGAAGTCACAGACCTCCTATATATGTGAGCCAGGTATCCAGCTCCTCCCAGTGGGAAGGAGGAGCCGCAGGGTGGGAGGCTACAAGAGACCTAGAAACCAAGATGGCCGCCAGCACATGTCAAACGAAGGAGACAGGAGAGAGGTAAGACCATGACAGCGCCATGTTGAACTTCCAGTGATGACCAGTATGAGAGAGTGAGAGCAATAACACCAAATTTAACACACCTGCTCCCCATTCACACCTGAGTCGCATGACACCGGGAGGAAAAATGGCTACAAAAAGCCTAAAAAGCTTAGGGCCAGATTCAGAGAAGAAGTACGCCGGAGTATCTGCTGATACTCCGGCGTACTTTCAAATTTGCCGCGTCCTATCTTTATTTGTAATTCACAAACAAGATACGACGGCATTTGGCTAAGATCCGACAGGCTTACGACTTCGTACGCCTTCGGATCTTAGGATGCAATACTTCGGCCGCCGCTGGGTGGAGTTTGCGTCGTTTTCCGCGTTGGGTATGCTAATTAGCTGTTTACGGCGATCCACGAAGGTACGCGTGTTCGTAACGTCGCCGCTAGTGGGCTTTTCGCGTCGCAAAGTTACGGCTGCTATTGAGGTGGTGTAACAATAGACAGCCCATGTTAAAGTATGGCCGTCGTTCCCGCGTCGAATTTCAAATAATTTTTTTTGCGTAAGTCGTCCGGGAATACGAAAGTACGTTACGCACGTCGCCATTCAAAACATTACGTCGGGGCGACGTCATTTCGCACAAAGCACGGCGAGAAATTTCAAAACGGAGCATGCGCAGTACGTTCGGCGCGGGAACGCGCCTAATTTAAATGGTCCCCGCCCCATTTGAATTAGGCGGGCTTGCGCCGGACGGCTTTACGTTACTCCGCCGCAAGTTTACACGCAAGTGCTTTGTGAATCAAGCACTTACGAGGAAAACTTGCGGCGGAGTAACGTAAAGGACATACGTTACGTCGCCGCAATTCTTTATGAATCTGGCCCTTAGTCGAGACTTCTCCTTTAATAGTTAGTTATTCTTTAGAATTTTAGATTTTTCGTTCTTTCGAATTGTTCGGATTTTCTTTCTAATTTTCGGATTTTCAAGTTTATGAATATACGAAATTTCTAATTTACGAATGTACAAATTTATGAATTGCGATCATAACGAATGACCCGAAAAACAAAAAAAATCCCCCCCCCCAAAAGATAAAGAAACCAAAACGAAAACAAACAAGTTTGTTGGCAGTGCACATGTCTATGTATCATTTTATTTTTATTTTTTTAACTTGCTCCAACACAACATTTACCTATTAACCACTTAAGGACCCATTCACACCCATGTACGTCGGCAGAGTGGCACGGCTGGGCACAATCACGTACCTGTACGTGACACTTTAAGCCCAGCCGCTAGCGCGCGCACGCGGCTCGGTCCGAAGCTCCGTGACCGCGCCCGTGGGACCCGATCGGGTCACAGGAGCTGAAGAACAGGGAGAGGTGAGTGTAAACACAGCTTCCCCGTTCTTCACAGTGGCAATGTCAGTGATCGTCTGTTCCCTGATATAGGGAAAGATGATCACTGACGTCACACGTCCAACCCCCGCCCCCTACAGTTAGAAACACGTATGAGGTCACACTTAACCCCTTCAGCGCCCCCTAGTGGTTAACTGCAATTGTCATTTTCACAGTAATCAGTGCATTTTTATAGCACTTGTTGCTGTGAAACTGACAATGGTCCCAAAAATGTGTCAAAATTGTCCGAAGTGTCCGCCATAATGTCGCAGTCACAAAAAAAAAATCGCTGATCGCCGCCATTAGTAGTAAAAAAAAAAAATTATTAATAAAAATGCCATAAAACTGTCCTCTATTTTGTAAACACTATAAATTTTGCGCAAACCAATCGATAAACGCTTATTGCGATTTTTTTTTTACCAAAAATAGGTAGAAGAATACGTATCGGCCTAAACTGAGGAAAAACAAAATTGTTTTATATATTTTTGGGGCATATTTATTATAGCAAAAAGTAAAAAATATTGAATTTTTTTCAAAATTGTCGCTCTATTTTTGTTTATGGCGCAAAAAATAAAAACCGCAGAGGTGATCAAATACCACCAAAAGAAAGCTCTATTTGTGGGGAAAAAAGGACGCCGATTTTGTTTGGGAGCCACGTCGCGTGACCGCGCAATTGTTACTTAAAGCGATGCAGTGCCGAACCGCAAAAAGGGGCAAGGCCCTTAACCTGCATAATGGTCCGGGGCTTAAGTGGTAAATCAAAGTGTCCTGGCCATGAATTTATTAGGAAACTCCAATATTCTGCCAGGAAAAATGTGTGCTGGGGGGGGGGGGTAGTTGGAGGGGGGCTGCGTATTAAATCATGTCCATTAAGAAACACCATAATTTTTACCTACAATGTGGATTTATTATATGTTGAAGATCTGTCTTCATTCTCAGTGTGTCTGTTTGATTCATAAAGAAGCAGCCGGGGGAAATGATTGCTCTTATCACCGTCTGGGTCGGCACCTTTCTGTTCCATGGAACTAATCATGAAACTCATTAGCTGAAAGCCATGATTGCTCAGAACTTTCCTTCGCTCCTTGTTAAAGGTACAGCGAATCGCTAAAGGCGACGGAGTTCATGGTGGAGACCCGATGTTTTAATTAGGTTTCTCCCTTGCTGGCTGAGAGGGCTCAGTGTCAGAGATTCATTTTTACGTGAACATTTATGAAATTGAAGATTTTTTTCCACAAAGAAGAAGATTGGAGGTGAGGTCAGCACAGGTGTCCTTATAGGAGGGGGAATGCTTGAGGAAGTGGATATAAATCAGTCAAAAGACAATCAAAAATACTATCTACGCGTTTCGTCACACTGTTGTGACCACATATTTTGGATAGGTGTATAGAACACTGGAAAAGAAAATATAGAATATACAGATAAAAATTGGATGAGCTCTTTTCAATTTTTTCCTGTATTTTCTATTTTCTTTTTGGTGTTTTAACCACTTAAGACCCGGACCTTTAGGGAACGCTCCGCCACGTTTTAAAATGTATTTCATATTTGTTGACCACTTAAGACCCGGACCTTTAGAGCCCATTCACACCTAGGCGTATATATGCCTGAAGCGCGACGCTCGTGCCGCTGGAGGGGCGAATTTACATGGATGTCTATGAGATGGTTCACATCTCACGCCGAACGCCGAAACGCCGTACGCCTGCCGCCTGAAAACAAGTCCCGGACCCTTTTTTTCAGGCGGCTTTTGGCGTTCGGCATAGACATCAATGTAAATGATTTGTAAAAAAAAAAGTTAACAAATCGCGGCAAAATACACGCGTACGCCGCGTTACAGTGTGAATGCAGCCTTAGGCAGCTAAAGGACCCGGCCAGTTTTTGCGAATTCGGCACTGCGTCGCTTTAACTGACAATTGCACGGTCGTGCAACGTGGCTCCCAAACAAAATTGGCGTCCTTTTTTCCCACAAATAGAGCTTTCTTTTGGTGGTATTTGATCACCTCTGCGGTTTTTATTTTTTGCGCTATAAACAAAAATAGAGCGACAATTTTGAAAAAAATTCAATATTTTTTACTTTGTGTGATAATAAATATCCCCCAAAAATATATAAAAAAAAATAAATCCTCAGTTTAGGCCGATACGTATTCTTCTACCTATTTTTGTAAAAAAAAATTGCAATAAGCGTTTATCGATTGGTTTGCGCAAAATGTATAGCGTTTACAAAATAGGAGATAGTTTTATTGCATTTTTATTATTTTTTTTTTACTACTAATGGCGGCGATCAGCGATTTTTTTTTGTGACTGCGACATTATGGCGGACACTTCGGACAATTTTGACACATTTTTGGGACCATTGTCATTTTCACAGCAAAAAATGCTATAAAAATGCATTGTTTACTGTGAAAATGACAATTGCAGTTTGGGAGTTAACCACTAGGGTGCACTGAAGGGGTTAAGTGTGACCTCATCTGTGTTTCTAACTGTAGGGGGGTGTGGCTGTAGGTGTGACGTCATCGATTGTGATTCCCTATATCAGGGAACACACGATCAATGACATTGCCACAGTGAAGAACGGGGAAGGTGTGTTTACACACAGCTCTTCTTGTTCTTCAGCTCCGGGGACCGATCGCGGGACTCCAGCGGCGATCGTGTCCGCGGGTCCCGCGGTCACGGAGCTTCGGACCGGGTCGCGGGCTGGGCACCTAAAGAGGACGTACCTGTACGTACCTGTGCCCAGCCGTGCCATTCTGCCGACGTATATCTGCAGGAGGCGGTCCTTAAGTGGTTAACACGCAGTAACATGAGATTAGCAAAAGCAGCCCCAAGGGTGGTGCCAGTGGAATCGAACTTCCCCTTCGTCGTACGTGTTGCACGTCACCGCATTTGAGAACGACGAGATTTTGTCTCGACAGTGTGTACGCAAGGAGAGCTTTGCACCGTAGGATTTTTGTTGCCGAAAAGTTTGTCCGTTTGCAGACCCTTTGTCCGATGAAAACCGAAAAAGTTTGTCCGATGGAGCGTACACGCGGTCGGATCTTTTGAAAACCTGCTCATTTTGAAGTTTGGTTTACACTAATGCCGCGTACACACGATTGGACATTCCGACAACAAAACCGTGGATTTTTTTCCCGACGGAATTCCGTCTCAAACTTGTCTTGCATACACACGGTCGCACAAATGTTGTCGGAAATTGCGAACGTCAAGAACGCGGTGACGTACAAGACGTACGACGAGCCGAGAAAAATGAAGTTCAATAGCCAATGCGGCTCTTCTGCTTGATTCCGAGCATGCGCGGAATCTTGTGCGTCGGGAATTGTGTACACGCGCTTGGAATTTCCGACAACAAGTTTTGTTGTCGGAAAAATTTGAGAACCAGCTCTCGAATTTTTGTCGTCGAGAAATTCCCACGGCAAATGTCCGATGGAGCCTACACACGGTCGGAAATTTCCGACAACAAGCTCCCATCGAACATTGGTTGTCGGAAATTCCGACCGTGTGTACACGGCATTTGAATGACAATTGCGCGGTCACCCATATGACATTTTGTATAACCTTTTCCACACAACTAGCTTTATTTGGGTGATATTTAATAAAAAAAAATGTTTTTGTTTTATTTTATATATTTTGCTAAGCAAATGAGAAAAAAAATAAAAACATTGAGAAAAAACAAAACATTGGTTTTAATTTGTTATCAAATTTTGCAAACGGGTAATTTTTCTCCCCACTGATGGGCGCTGACGGGAGCACACATTTTACAAGTGATTTTGGCGACATCGCCGCAATCACTTGTTAACGAGCGAGTGGATTCCCCCATAACTTACCGCCCTCAACTGTATGTTCCAGGCGTCGGGGGACTCCATGCCACTGCTGCCCCTTGGCGCCCTGCCACCCCAAGGCCTGGCCCCAGTGGCCTTGTGGGAAATTTTCTGCCCCGTGGCAAGGAGAACATGTAACAGGAAAAGACCCTTATATGGTCTGACCTATATGAACTGACCTATCAGTGTGTTCATGTGTGTGATGTCATTTTGTTTATAAAAGACCAACAAAGGCTCCGCCTCCCTCTCTCTCTCTCTGGACGTTGGGAAGGTGAAGGATGTAGTCTGTTCCTCAGCTCTCTGCATACTTTCATGATTTGGGTCAACGGCAGAATGGGTTTTGCCCTGAAGTCGAGTCAGGGGTTTAATCCTTATCAATAGGCACTGGCAGATGGCACTGATAGGCAGCACTGATAGGGGACACTAATGAGGAGGCACTGATTGGCAGCACTGGTGGGCACTGATTGGCAGCACTGGTGGGCACTGTTGGGACTGCACTGGTAATCAGGACACTTATAATCAGTGCCCTGATTATCAGTGCTGATGTCCCTTTAGCACAAGTGTGAGTAGAAAAAAGCAGATAACCTCCTTGTGCTTACTTCAGTGATCAGCTGTCATTGGACAAAGCTGATCACGTGGTAAAGGGCCACTGTGATTGGCCCTTTACCCTGATCTGGGATCACTGAGTCCCAGGAGCTATAGTGCAGGCGGGAAGGGGTTAAAAAGCCCGTTTGTGCGCCAGAAACTGCGAGCCAGGCCTTCTCGTCCAACATCAGTGCCGGACCTCACAAATGCTCTTCTGGAAGAACGGTCAAACATCCCCATAGACACCCTCCTAAACATTGTGGACGGCCTTCTCAGAAGAGTTGAAGCTGTTATAGCTGCAAAGAGCGGGGCCAACTCAATATTGAAGTTCATGTGGGTGTAAAGGCAGGTGTCCCAATACTTTTGGTAATATAGGGGCAGATCCACAAAGATCTGCCCCGGCGTAGCGTATCTGAGATACACCTACGCCACCGTAACTTCCTTTTTTTGGTTCGAATCCCCAAAGAATTTGTGCCGTAAGTTACGGCGGCGTAGTGTATCTCAAGCGGCGTAACGACGCGGAATTCAAATCGGGGGCGTGTTTCATTTTAATGAAGCGCTTCCTCGCGCAGAATGAACTGCGCATGCTCCGTTTCTAAATTTCCCGCCGTGCATTGCGCTAAATGACGTCGCAACAACGTAATTTTTTTAACTTAGACGTGAATTACGTCCATCCCGATTCACGGACGACTTACGCAAAAAAATAAAAAAATTCAAATTTCGACGCGGGAACGACGACGGCCATACTTAACATGGCAAGTCTAAGGCCTGGTACACACGAGAGGATTTATCCGCGGATACGTTTTGATCCGATGGAGTGTACTCACCATCGGATCGAAATCCGCGCCGAAATCCCATCGCGATGACGTGTCGCGCCGTCGCCACGATGATGACGCGGCGTCGTGCGCGACGCTGTCATAAAAGGAATTCCACGCATGCGTCAAATCATTACGACGCATGCGGGGGATCCCTTCGGACGGATTGATCCGGTGAGTCTGTACAGACCACCGGATCGATCCGCGGGAGCCAATTCCAGCGGATAGATTTGTAGACATGTCTACAAATTTTTATCTGCTGGAATTCGGAAATATCCGCGGATAAATATCCGCTGGAACGTACACACCATAGAATCTATCCACTGAAACCGATCCGCTGAGATTTTTCAGCGGATGGATTCTATCGTGTGTACGGGGCCTAACTATACGCGACGAAATAGCAGCTTTAACTATACACCGGAAAAAGCCGACTACAGACGACGTTAGAAAATGCGACGGCCGCGCGTACGTTCGTGAATCGTCGGAAATAGCTAATTTGCATACCCAATGCGGAAAAAAAAGTGAACGCCACTCAGCGGACGCCGAAGAATTGCATCTTAGATCCGAAGGCGTACGAAGACGTACGCCTGTCGGATCTAACCCAGAAGCCGTCGTATCTTGTTTTGAGGATTCAAACCAAAGATACGACGCGGGAAATTTGAAAGTACGCCGGCGTATCAGTAGATACGCCGGCGTACTCGCTCTGTGGATCTGCCCCAAAGTGTGTACAGAGATTAGCAGACTGGAAGTCCCTATTTCTGGGCTCTTTGACCCGGATTCAGAAAGAAGATACGACGGCGTATCTCCTGATACGCCGTCGTATCTCTGAGTCCGGCCGTCGCATCTATGCGCCTGATTCATAGAATCAGGTTACGCATAGATCTCCCTAAGATCCGACAGGTGTAAGTGACTTACACCGTCGGATCTTAGGCTGCAATTCTAGGCCGGCCGCTAGGTGGCGCTTCCGTTTGTATACGCGAGGAATATGCAAATGAGGAGTTACGCCGATTCTGAAACGAACGACCGCCCGGCGCTTTTTTTTTTTTACGTCGTTTGCGTTCGGCTTTTTCCGCCGTATAGTTACCCCTGCTATATGCGGCGTATCCTATGTTAAGTATGGCCGGCGTTCCCGCGCCGAGTTTTGATTTGTTTACGTCGTTTGCGTAAGTCGTTCGCGAATACGGATGGACGTAATTTACGTTCACGTCGAAACCAATGACGTCCTAGCGACGTAATTTAGAGCAATGCACGCTGGGAAATTTTACGGACGGCGCATGCACAGTTCGATCGGCGCGGGGACGCGCCTGATTTAAATTTGACACGCCCCCTAGCCGCGGAATTTGAATTCCGCCGGGGGATTTACGATACGCCGCCGCAAGTTTACAGGCAAGTGCTTTCTGAATAAAGCACTTGCCTCAAAAACTGGCGGCGGCGTAACGTAAAGATCCGCTAATCTATCTGACTCTAGCCCACTGTGTATAAATGTCTCTCTATATCGGAGGTTTCATTCTATTTGTGTTTTGTGGCTTTGCCTGCTGCCGGTGCACCCCGCCGAGGGGCAGAGCTGCGGAAATAAAACACACATTTATCTAGACATTTGTGTTTAGTAAAAAGGCGGGCGCCGTGTGCCCGGGGCGAGGGAAGCCTTTGATGCCAGGCTGATGCCAGCGTGTGGGTCTCCAAGCCTCACCTCATCTCTCTGGGTGTCTTTCCCTCGCTCGTGCCCCTTCCATATAAACTATTGTCTCGCTAAGTGAATTTGCGTGTGGCGCGTTGGCTGACGGCGGATCAATGCTCGGCACTGCGGCAGCTTTTTTTTTCTTTTACCTTTTTTTTTTTTTCTATTTTAGCACTTTTCTGGCTCAGCTGGACGGGTTACCATGCAGAGACTAACACCTGTTCTGGCATTTCAGTCGCACGGAACAAACAGGACGCCTTTTTTCTTTGTTCCCGTACCTGTTGCGGCAGACTTGGCTTGTTTTCTTGTTGATGCCTTTTTTTTTTTTTTGCTTGCATTAAAAATGAGATATTTGCCCCCACTGGGGTAGATTTAAGTAGCTTTGCGCATTTTTTACGTAGGCGCAGGGCACCGTTTTTTACCTGGCCCCCCGCAAATTTTCTGCGCTACCCTCGATTCACGGAGCAGTAGCTCCGTAAATTGCGAGGGCGCGCCGGCAAAATGCCCGGCGTAAGCGCGCGCAATTTAAATTATCCCGCAGGGGGCGGGAATCATTTAAATTAGGCGCGTTCCCGCGCCGATCGTAGAGCGCATGCTCCGTCGGGAAACTTTCCCGACGTGCATTGCAGCAAATGACGTCGCAAGGACGTCATTTGCTTCAAAGTGAACATGAATGGCGTCCAGCGCCATTCACGATTCACTTACGCAAACTACGCAAAGTTCACATTTCGCGACGCGGGAACGTCGGGTATACGTAACATTTACCCCCTTGATTGCCCTGATATGTTAACCCCTTTCTCAGCCAGTGTCATTAGCAGTGGCGGCTGGTGCTCAATTTTCTGGTGCTAGACCCCCCCCCCAGCCAGACATACCCCGCCCTCCCTGCCGCCGCTCGCTCGATTACCTCTCCACCCCCCCCCCCCCCCACCGTCTTGGAGGCTTGTCAGTACTTCCTGTGGTCAGGAGACAGGAGAGTATGGGATCCAGGAGACAGGGCCACTAACAGGAGTTACACAGCTTCAGGCCTGGGCCCCCTGGAGCACAGAGAACCGGGGGGCCGCTGCAAAGCGGGGGGGCCCTTTACAAGAATTTTTTTTTTTTTTAAAAAGGGGGGTAGCCATCCAGAAAAAAAAAAGAAATAAAAAATATCTATAAAAAAATAAATAAAATATATATATATATATATATATATATATATATATATATATATATATTTTTTTTTTAAAGGGGGGGTTGTCATCTGGGGCCCTGGGGACCTCTGGGCCCTTTAATAAAATAAAAAAAAAAAATATATATATATATATATATATATAAAGATTTAAAAAAATTATAGAAAATTTAAAAAATTGAAGAATTTACAGAAAAAGGGGGGGGTTGCCATCCGGAACCTCTGGGCCCTTTAATAAAAATAAAAAAAAATAAACCTCTGGGCCCCTTAATAAAAAATAAATAAAACAAATATAAAAAAAATAAACATTTATAAAAAATAAATAAAAAAAAGGGGGGTTGCCATCCAGGGCCCTGGGACCTCTGGGCCCTTTAATAATAATAAAAAAAAAAAAAAAGATATATAAAAAGGGGGGTTGCCACATGGGGCCCTGGGGACCTCTGAGCCCTTTAATAAAAAATATATATATATATATATATATATATATATATATATATATATATATATATATATATATATATATATAAAAAAATAATAAACATTTATAAAAAAATAAATAAAAAAATAAAAATAAACATTTACAAAAAAATAAATAAAAAAAAGGGGGGGTTGCCATCCTGGGGACCTCTGAGCCCTTTAATAAAATATATATATATATATATATATATATATATATATATATATATATATATATCGTATTTATTCGAGTATAACGCGCACCCGTGTATAACGCGCACCCCTAATTTTCAATTAAAAATCGGTATAAAATCATTGTAATTGCCAAAAATCATTTATGTCCAGCCATGCCCCCTGTATGTCCAGCCGTGCCCCCTGTATGTCCAGCCGTGCCCCCTGTATGTCCAGCCGTGCCCCCGTATGTCCAGCCGTGCCCCCTGTATGTCCAGCCGTGCCCCCTGTATGTCCAGCCGTGCCCCCTGTATGTCCAGCCGTGCCCCCGTATGTCCAGCCGTGCCCCCTGTATGTCCAGCCGTGCCCCCTGTATGTCCAGCCGTGCCCCCTGTATGTCCAGCCGTGCCCCCTGTATGTCCGGCCGTGCCCCCGTATGTCCAGCCGTGCCCCCTGTATGTCCAGCCGTGCCCCCTGTATGTCCAGCCGTGCCCCCTGTATGTCCAGCCGTGCCCCCTGTATGTCCAGCCGTGCCCCCGTATGTCCAGCCGTGCCCCCTGTATGTCCAGCCGTGCCCCCTGTATGTCCAGCCGTGCCCCCTGTATGTCCAGCCGTGCCCCCGTATGTCCAGCCGTGCCCCCTGTATGTCCAGCCGTGCCCCCTGTATGTCCAGCCGTGCCCCCTGTATGTCCAGCCGTGCCCCCGTATGTCCAGCCGTGCCCCCTGTATGTCCAGCCGTGCCCCCTGTATGTCCAGCCGTGCCCCCTGTATGTCCAGCCGTGCCCCCTGTATGTCCAGCCGTGCCCCCGTATGTCCAGCCGTGCCCCCTGTATGTCCAGCCGTGCCCCCTGTATGTCCAGCCGTGCCCCCTGTATGTCCAGCCGTGCCCCCGCATGTCCAGCCATGCCCCCTTACCTTTAATCACGCGGCGCGCGGGAACATTACAGACAGCGTTCGTTTGAACAGCTGTTTTCCCTGCCACGCATAGACACTCCCCCTCGTTCGCGATTGGACAGATCCGTCCAAGGGGGAGTGTCTACGCGCGGCAGGGAAAACAGCTATTCAAACGAAAGCTGTCTAATGTTCCCCCGCGCCGCGTGATTAACGTTGTAGCGGCGTTTGTGGCTTCGGTGGCGGCGGCGGTAGCAGCGGCGTGTGCGGCGGCGGTAGCAGCGGCGTGTGCGGCGGCGGTAGCGGCGGGGGGGAAAAAGTCCTCGAGTATAACGCGCACCCAAACTTTGAACTTTTTTTTGGGTATAAAATTTTGCGCGTTATACTCGAATAAATACGGTATATAAAAAGTAAAACATTTTAAAAAAAATAAACATTTATAAAAAAAAGGGGGGTTGGCCCCTAACAGGTGTACTGCCTGTACCCCCCTGATGGCGGCCCTGCCAGGAAAGCTGAGGTGATAGAGAGTCAGCACAGGTTCCCAGAGGCAGTGTTAGAGCCGGGCAGATGATGGAAGCAGAGTCGTGGAGATAACCAGGTTCGGCGTAAGTCGTCTGTGAATCCGGCCCATGGTCTGCAGCACAGAACTAAAACTTCAAGGGAATTTAAACAGGGATAGTTGGCAAGTATGAGACAGCTCCTTTGGGCCCCACAACAATGACAGGGCCCAGGGCAGCTGTCCCTTTTGCCCTGCCTTAAAGACGGCCCTGCCTAAAGGGCTGGTGGTAAGATGTTAGAGACAAAACATAGGTAAATGTGTATGTATTACAGAGATGTGCAGAGTGTGACACACACTATAATGTACTCTTTTATATTATTTTTAATTAGTAATTAATCTAGATTCAGGTAGATGTGCCTACACTTACGGCGGCGTAGCTTAGCGTGTTTAGGCTACGCCGCCGTAAGTTAGCTAGGCAAGTACATGATTCTCAATGTACTTGCCTGCTAAGTTACGGCGGCGTAGCCTAAAGCGGGTGGGCGTAAGGGCGCCAAATTCAAATGTGTGTAAGGGGGGCGTGTTTTATGTTAATAAGGCTTGACCTTACGTTTTTGATGTTTTTTTGTTACTGCGCATGCGCCGGGCGCCTACATTTCCCAGTGTGCATTGCGGCTAAGTACGCCGCACGGGCCTATTGATTTCGACGTGGACGTAAACTAAGTAAATTGCTATTCGCGGACGACCTACGCAAACAACGTAAAAATTTCGAATCTCGAAGCGGTAACGGCGGCCATACTTTAACATTACTATTCCATCTAATAGATGGAATAACTTTAGGCCTGATATTGCCTTACGGAAACGGCGTAAATGTACTGCGGCGGCCGGGCGTACGTTCTTGAATCGGCGTATCTACTAATTTACATATTCTACGCCGACCGCAATGGAAGCGCCACCTAGCGGCCATCCAAAATATTGCAACCTAAGATAGGACGGCGCAAGCCGTCGTATCTTAGATATGTTTAAGCGTATCTCTGTTTGAGAATACACTTAAACTTAGGTCGGCGCAGATTCTGAGTTAGGCCGGCTTATCTACTGATACGCCGGCCTAACTCTTACTGAATCTACCTATAAGTAAGAAAAGCCATTACATTTAATATATGTTCTCTTCATTTTCTGTAACATAAACTTCACGTTTTCTCTCTGTGTCTTTATGACTTCTTGGACGGAGTTCTGTGTAGCGTACTTTCTTGGTTTGTAAAGCAATAAAAGGTAATGCATTTCATCCTCGCCCCGCAGAGCGTTGAACTACAGCTGCCTGCCGCAGCATCCAAAATGGCTGCCCTCCAGGCAGAGGAAGAGCGGCGGGATACGCGAAGTGCGCATTTAGAGAAGAAATGTAATTACTGGTGAAGAGAGACTCCGTATGCCTGGCTGACTCTCGAGGGGTTATTAATTATATTCTCCCAGCGATATTTAGCAAATTGCAGAATTACAGAAGAGTTATCATGCAGCAGAAAAGCGCAGGGAAGGGTCACAAGTAGTGTTGCTCACGAATATTCGCATTGCGAATATTCGACTCGAATATAGCATATTCGAGAAATCGCGCTATATTTCGAAATTCGCGGTGAATATTCGCAATTCCGAATATTCGATTTTTTACAATTTTTTTTTTGAATCAGATCACATCCTAGATATCTCCATCGACGTCTAAAAGCATTGCTGGTATCATTAGAGACCCTGGGCCGAGTAGCTGAAGCGTTCATTGAATTTTCCAGAAAGATCGCAATGCGATTATTCGGCAAACGCAATATCGCGCGATTATTTTCCTCGCCCCGATCTTCCGCATCAGAGCGATTTTTACAGTTTCATTTTTAAAACAGATCACATCCTAGTGATCTCCATAGACGTCTGAAAGCATTGCTGGTATGATTAGAGCCATTGGGCCGAGTAGCTGAAGCGATCATTTTATATTGCCGAATATTCGCAATGCGAATATTCGGCAATAGGAATATTGCGCGATTATTTGCTCCGCCCTTTTGCATCAGAGCCAATCAGAGTTCTCCTTCCACACTCGTCACAGGTTAGCAACCAATAGGAACCTGCCTGCATGGACATTATATAAGCTCACTCCCAGCACCATTTCATTGCAGATTCAGAAGCTTGCTATAGAGTGTGGAGGCTGTTTCTGTGTTCCTGGTTTCCTGGTTTCCTGTGTCTTTGTTCTTGATTGATTTAGATCATCACCAGCATTGCTATTTAGTGATTCCAGTGGATCTTTTCCAGTATATCAACTGCTTTTTTCAAAGCAATAGACCCAAGAGCTTTTTTCAAAGCTACGTTTTGTGCTGTTTTGTGCTGTTTTTTTCATTTGTGTTACTGTTTGATCCTGCAATCCTCCCTGTTCAGTTATATTTGCAAGAGATTTCAGAACACATATTGATCTGAGCTTTATAAAAGAGCTTTTCTAAAAGCTAAGTTTTGTTCATCTTGTGTTACTGTCAGATCTTGCAGGTTCACTGTTCAGTGATATTTGATAGGCATCTCAGTTCAAATTTTGTTTAGTTTTCCCTAAAGAGCTTTTATAAAAGCTAAGTTTTGTGTTCAGTTTAGTTAAATTTTGTGTAGTAAGTGTACACACTGTTAGTGTACATTTATTTCATCTAGCTTAGCTTAGTGTGTGTTTAGTGTCTGTGTTTTGTGTTTAAAAAAAAAAAAAAAAAAAAAAGTTAGTGTTTGTTTAGTGCTTTTTTTTTTTTTTCTTTAATTTTGTAGTCCTTGTCTGGTGTACTACTTTTCTTATAGTTTAGTAGCTGTCTGTGTACGTCTTTGTCTGCGTGCCTGTCTTGTAAAAAAAACACAAAAACACATTTTGTTCACATTTTCCCCCCCAATAAAGTTTAACCCCCCCACACACATATCAGCAATTATGAGCGGCATCCGTGGCCGTGGCAGTAGGGGTAGGGGAGTTACTCCCAGTGCTGGATCGCTGCCAGCACGGGGTACCTCTCGTGCCCCTACTAGTGGTAGAGGATCGGGTGCAAGGGGAGTACGCCTGATCCGGGAGTTCTTCCCATCGGGCAGCCGCCCGATATTGCCATCTCAGGCTCAAGTAGTGGTGGACTACATGGGGCACAGCAGTGCCACTGAGTCGTCGGTCCCGACTCACAGTAGTACCACCATTACACCGTTGCCTGTACTACCCCCCCCCCAGCCCCCAAGAGTCCAGCATCTTACTGTTCGACAGCGACAGTGATAGGGATCTCTTGGGGGAGGCCATGCATCAGGCAGACCTCCAGCTCTGTCCTGATGGTCAGGACCTTTTTGAAGGGATGGATGAGGAGGATGGGATACCTGCTGGCAGTATCCCAGAGACATCCCTTCAAACTGGTGCTGCTGTTTTGGTGCAGGAAACAGCAGCACCTAGTCAGACCCAGGCGTGGGTGAGGGGACAGCGGAGCCAGGCTAGAGGCTCCATGTCACGTGGTTCCCTCAGACCAACACATCTCAGCCCTTGGTCTGACATCTCTGGGGGCGAAGAGGGTGACCCATCATGGTTGCCATCTGACGCGTCGGCTCACTACGTCAGTGACGACGGGGAAGGTAGGCACCCTGGTGAAACGGTGCGCCAGGTCACCACCAGGGAGACCATCGTCAGGGTCTCCACTGGTGATGGCAGCAGGAGGTGTCAGGAGGAGGAGCAGCAGCAGCAGCAGCAGCAGCAGGCAGCTCCACCTGTGCGCACCGAATCCCAGCAGGTGCAAGTAAGCGTCACCCCATCTGACAGGAGGGCGGTGCTGAAGTCACCTGTCTGGAATTTCTTTACCCTGGTGGCAGACAACCCTACCGTGGCCATCTGCCGGATTTGTAAAGTGAGGGTGAAGAGAGGGAAGTGTTTGGCTCGGGTGGGTACCACAGCCCTGAACCAGCACCTCAGGATAAACCACTGGGCGTTGTATGAGGAGATGAAGCGTGGTGGTGGTAGCAGCGCCACCACCACAAGTGAGCAGGGTACAGCAGCCCCTGCCACATCTTCATCTGTTTCCAGCAGGTCATGCCCCCCCGCTCCCTCTAGTAGAGGTACTGGTACCGGCAGCCAGACCTCTACTTCCACAGCACCCTCCACGTCTGTGTCCCGCACTGCCGTCCGGCGCCAGGCGTCGATTTCAGACGCCTTTGACCGCACCACTCCCTTCCCCCCTGGAGACCGACGTGTGCGTTCCCTCAATGGGCTCCTGGCAAGGGTTATTGCCCAACATCTGCTGCCCTTCAACATAGTTGACAGCAACCCCTTCAGGCAGATGTTGGAGCAGGCCCAACCCCAATGGCGTGTCCCCAGCCGCCATTTCTTTGCCAGGACTGGTGTCCCTGCCCTACACCAGCACATTGTTCAGAATGTAACCCTGTCGCTGGATCACGCTGTCAGCGACAGGGTTCATCTGACAATGGATGGCTGGACCAGCAGGCATGGGCAGGGACGCTACATCAGCTTCACGGCCCATTGGGTTTCCCTCCGAGGCGTCGGTGAGGGATCGTCGGCAACCGATCTTGTGGTGCCGCCCCGGGGTGTCCAGGGGAGAACTGCTGGTCTCCCTCAAGCCACTGTCTCCGCAGCTGCTGAGCCTCCCAGCAAGCGCCCCCGTAGCTACTCAAGTGTGGGGCACGTGCGCTGTCAGGCCGTGCTCCAGCTTGTTAGTTTAGGGGACCGGAGACACACTGCAGAAGAAGTGCTGAAAGCACTTCAAGCTCAGGTCCAGAAGTGGCTGACACCCCGAAGGCTCCAGCCAGGTATGGTTGTCTGCGATAACGGCAGCAACCTACTCGCCGCCCTCCATGCTGGCAGTCTGACGCACGTGCCCTGTCTGGCACATGTCCTCAACCTGGTGGTGCAGAAGTTCCTGCGCACTTATCCAGGGTTGAGTGACATTGTGGCAAAGGCGCGTAGGATTGCCAGCCACTTCAGGCGCTCCCCAACCGCTACCGCGTCCCTGTCCAAATTGCAGCGGAAGTACAATCTGCCCCTTCACAGGCTGATTGTGGACAGTGTGACGCGGTGGAACTCCACCCTCCACATGCTGAAGAGGTTGTGGGAGCAGCAAAGGGCGGTGAGGGAGTACCTGATGGAACTAGGCACTCAGAGGGCTTCACCACAACTCCCTTTCATCGCCTGTGCGCAGTGGGGGCAGATAAACCAGGTCTGCCAAGTGTTGTCCTCCTTCGAGCAGGCGACCAAGATGGTCAGCAGTGAGCAAATTGGCCTCAATAGCGTGCTGCCAATACTGTTCATGCTGGAGAGGACACTAGATCGCCTGCTCGAGGCTGGGGAGAGTGCCTTGGTGGAGCAGGAGGAGTCAGCAATGCTCCACCGAGACCAGGGCCAGGACCAGGAGGAGGAGGAGGAGGAGGAGGATGATGATGAAGAGGAGGAGGAGGTGGTTGCTGGTGTCGTCCCGGAGTCAGGGCCTGGTCAGGAGGGAGAGCCGGTGTTGGGGGCACCGATAGTCCGGGGGTTGGGCATGTCTGAGTTTGACCAGCAGCGCCTCAGGGAAGAAGAGTCGCACCTCATTCACCTGGCCAGCATTGAGGAGTCACAGCGGGCTGTGCTCTTCCCCATGGCTGCCCACATGCTCAGATGCCTCAGGAGGGACCCCCGGGTTAAGACCATCAAGACGAGGGATGATTTCTGGATGGCCACCCTTTTGGATCCCAGGTGCAAGGGGAAACTGGAGCAGTTCATCCCAGCCAGCCGGAGGCAGCACCGGATGGAGGAACTGCAGGCAGCCATTGTCAGACGGTTGGAGCAGGCAACTCCCCGGCCTCCAGTTGTCCCCCCTCATCTCACCCAGCAGGTGGCTGCACCCAGCTGCAGCCGAGCAGGGGACCTAATGGAAGAGATGAGGATGTTCTTCCAAACCGAGCGACCCAGTACCACCACCAGCAGCAGCAGCAGCAGTCACCACCAGCGGCTGGCCCACATGGTGGCAGACTACATGGCGTCCGTCGGTGCTTCTGACAGTATGAGCACCGACGACCCCATGGAGTACTGGGTTGCCAGATTGGACACCTGCCGCGAGCTCGCTCAGTATGCGCTGGAGTTATTGTCTTGCCCCCCCTCCAGCGTACTATCTGAGCGGACATTCAGCGCGGCAGGTGGGGTGGTCACGGACAAGAGGACCCGTCTGTCCACAGAGTCCGTGGACAGACTCACATTCATAAAGATGAATGAGTCCTGGATCGGCGGTGACTTTCTGGCACCCGTCGTCGGTTCAGGGCGCTGAAGGGTCCCTTGCCATGCATTCCCTGATGAAGCCCCGGACCTGATGTATTTACAGTGCTGAATATAACTATTTCAACATCAGAGAAAATCAATGTTAATATTTGGTACAGTAGGCTTTCTTTGCAATTACAGCGGTCAAAAATTTCTTGTAGTTTTACACCAGCTTTGCACACACTGGAGGAGGGATTTTGGCCCACTCCTCCACACAGATCTTCTCTACATCAGTCATGTTTCTGGGCTATCGCTGAGAAACACGGAGTTTGAGCTCCCTCCAAAGATTCTCTATTGGGTTTAGGTCTGGAGACTGGCTAGGCCACGCCAGAACCTTGATATGCTCCTTACAGAGCCAATCCTTGGTTATCCTGGCTGTGTGCTTTGGGTCATTCTCATGTTGGAAGACCCAGCCTCGACCCATCTTCAAAGCTCTAACTCAGGGAAGGAGGTTGTTGCCCAAAATCTTGCAATACATGGCCCCGGTCATCCTCTCCTTAATACAGTGCAGTCACCCTGTCCCATGTGCAGAAAAACACCACCAAAGCATGATGCTACCACCCCCATGCTTCACATTAGGGATGGCGTTCTTGGCATGGTACTCATCATTATTCTTCCTCCGAACACGGTTAGTGAAATTATGATCAAAAAATTATATTATAGTCTCATCTGACCACATGATTTTCTCCCATGACTCCTTTGGATCAGTCAAGACAATTATGTCAGCAGTTATTTCACACCCTATATACTCTTATTAAGACTGCTGTACATCATGGCAACTCCTGCCCATGTGATATGACTCTGTATCAACTACTACTGTTAATACTACTACTGCTGCTTCTGCTGCTGCTGCTGCCCAGCCAAGACACCTATGTCAGCAGTTATTTGACACTCTATATACTCCTATTCCTACTGCTGTTCATCATGGCACCTCCTGCCCATGTGATATGACTCTGTATCAACTACTACTGTTAATACTACTGCTGCTTCTGCTGCTGCTGCCCAGTCAATACACCTATGTCAGCAGTTATTTGACACTCTATATACTCCTATTCCTACTGCTGTTCATGATGGCACCTCCTGCCCATGTGATATGACTCTGTATCAACTACTACTGTTAATACTACTGCTGCTTCTGCTGCTGCTGCCCAGTCAAGACACCTATGTCAGCAGTTATTTGACACTCTATATACTCCTATTCCTACTGCTGTTCATGATGGCACCTCCTGCCCATGTGATATGACTCTGTATCAACTACTACTGTTAATACTACTGCTGCTTCTGCTGCTGCTGCCCAGTCAAGACACCTATGTCAGCAGTTATTTGACACTCTATATACTCCTATTCCTACTGCTGTTCATCATGGCACCTCC
The DNA here is from genome assembly GCF_905171775.1 of Rana temporaria. Classification (NCBI taxonomy): domain Eukaryota; kingdom Metazoa; phylum Chordata; class Amphibia; order Anura; family Ranidae; genus Rana; species Rana temporaria. Next base: position 212,718,961 of record NC_053494.1, read on the forward strand.
TGCCCATGTGATATGACTCTGTATCAACTACTACTGTTAATACTACTGCTGCTGCTTCTGCTGCTGCTGCTGCCCAGTCAAGACACCTATGTCAGCAGTTATTTGACACTCTATATACTCCTATTCCTACTGCTGTTCATGATGGCACCTCCTGCCCATGTGATATGACTCTGTATCAACTACTACTGTTAATACTACTGCTGCTTCTGCTGCTGCTGCCCAGTCAAGACACCTATGTCAGCAGTTATTTGACACTCTATATACTCCTATTCCTACTGCTGTTCATCATGGCACCTCCTGCCCATGTGATATGACTCTGTATCAACTACTACTGTTAATACTACTGCTGCTTCTGCTGCTGCTGCCCAGTCAATACACCTATGTCAGCAGTTATTTGACACTCTATATACTCCTATTCCTACTGCTGTTCATGATGGCACCTCCTGCCCATGTGATATGACTCTGTATCAACTACTACTGTTAATACTACTGCTGCTTCTGCTGCTGCTGCCCAGTCAAGACACCTATGTCAGCAGTTATTTGACACTCTATATACTCCTATTCCTACTGCTGTTCATCATGGCACCTCCTGCCCATGTGATATGACTCTGTATCAACTACTACTGTTAATACTACTGCTGCTTCTGCTGCTGCTGCCCAGTCAATACACCTATGTCAGCAGTTATTTGACACTCTATATACTCCTATTCCTACTGCTGTTCATGATGGCACCTCCTGCCCATGTGATATGACTCTGTATCAACTACTACTGTTAATACTACTGCTGCTTCTGCTGCTGCTGCCCAGTCAAGACACCTATGTCAGCAGTTATTTGACACTCTATATACTCCTATTCCTACTGCTGTTCATCATGGCACCTCCTGCCCATGTGATATGACTCTGTATCAACTACTACTGTTAATACTACTGCTGCTTCTGCTGCTGCTGCCCAGTCAATACACCTATGTCAGCAGTTATTTGACACTCTATATACTCCTATTCCTACTGCTGTTCATGATGGCACCTCCTGCCCATGTGATATGACTCTGTATCAACTACTACTGTTAATACTACTGCTGCTTCTGCTGCTGCTGCCCAGTCAAGACACCTATGTCAGCAGTTATTTGACACTCTATATACTCCTATTCCTACTGCTGTTCATCATGGCACCTCCTGCCCATGTGATATGACTCTGTATCAACTACTACTGTTAATACTACTGCTGCTTCTGCTGCTGCTGCCCAGTCAATACACCTATGTCAGCAGTTATTTGACACTCTATATACTCCTATTCCTACTGCTGTTCATGATGGCACCTCCTGCCCATGTGATATGACTCTGTATCAACTACTACTGTTAATACTACTACTGCTGCTTCTGCTGCCCAGTCAAGACACCTATGTCAGCAGTTATTTCACACCCTATATACTCTTATTAAGACTGCTGTTCATCATGGCACCTCTTGCCCGAGTGATTTGACACTGTATTGTCAATGTCTACTACTACTATTACAGCTCAGTCAAGACACCTGTGTCCCAATTTTTTGGTACACTATTGACTACTATGACCACTACTGATGCTGTAAAGTATTCCCCAAGTGTTTTTATGCTATGTATTACTATTACCACTACTGCTTGTAAATCATGCCTGTGTGATACTTAGTGGGAATGCTTTAATAAGCATTCCTAGTATGGATACCCGTAAATGTATTAATCTTAATTAGTGTGAATGCTTTAATAAACATTTCCAGTATTGATATCCGTAAATTTAGTAATCTTATTATTCCTTAAGTTTTTTGGTTCTGCGTAACTTCGGCATACTTTCAACTATTGAGACCATTCAACTGTAAAAATGTTCGTCTCGTTCAGCTAATGATGGGACTTCTTCAAGTTTTTTTCTACTTTTTACACTTTTATAAATTTTAAGCTTTTAGACCCTTTTTTTAAACATTGAAGTCAATGAGAACATCCTTTTCCCCTTTGAATTCACATGCCATGCCAAAAGTTTCAGCTACTTCATACTTTCACTTACAGACACTGAAAAAACTTTAAAGCGGTCACAAAATATTTAGCTATCCGGCTATGACTTTTCAAATCGTTATCGTTTACAATTTTTTGGTGAAAACGCAATTTACGTTTTGCGAATTTTTCACAAAAATGCAATAGGTTATAATGTAATCCTATGGAGGGGATTTAGAGTCTGTCAGGTGACCTTAACATTGGAGATCTTTGTAATTAAAAATATCTTTACAAAAAGGGGAAACAAATTGGTCTCACGCCCACAAGATCTACTTTTCATACACAATTTTTAGATCAAAACGTAGCTATGCTTGTCTGGTTTATGGCAATGTGACCAATTCTGCGATACGTATTTTAGTTTTAATTATTGGAGCAACAGCCAGAAATTATGTCTCATAGACTCTCATGTGAAATTATCTAAAAAATGTTGCTGCAGAACTCACAAAGACGCTCTTTTCTAAATCGCAGAAATGGCCACATTTTTAAGTTTATCTACATAAATTTCATATCGATGCGTTTACAAGGGCCGTGTATTTCAAACGGTGTAGTCGTTGTATCAATTGCATGTACGTTTGAGGATTTATTAAGCTTTGTTTGGAGGCTTAAATCATGTATTAGATCTGTGAATTAAAAGCGTTTGTAATGTTATTTCTTTCCATAAATAACTTTCCTGACCTCAGTGCAATATTCCTCCTCACTGACCTGGGGGGGAGGGGAAACCTATTGAGGGGGGAGGGGCGACCAGGAAGTCAGCATACTCTATACTTTGCAGATAGAGAAAGAAGCTGTGTGTCCTAAAGATAGTGTAGTGGTTATGGTGAATGTCTTTGGCAAGGGGCTCACCAATTAAGCTATTCAGCATTCCCACTCGCATTTTCCTCAGGAAATGCATTGTCTAGTTATATTATATTTTAATACTCCTGCTGCTGCCTCCATGCTGAGTAAAGCTTCATGAGCTTTCTGGCACAGCGGATCCACCAACAGCCTCCGCTACAAGCTACCAGACCGGACTACCAGACCGGATCTAAACAGCAAGTGTAACTATAACAATGAACCTTATGTTAAACACTGTTTTGCGGCATTTATACTGCAACCATTGGGCTGACTGCAAGAGCTCATCTGCATTCTCTCTCTTTCTTGCTCTCCCTCTCTCTCTCTTTGTATATATATATATATATATTGTTGCTTTTGTTATGTTCATTTTTCAACAGTTTATTTTGTGTTCGTCGTGTCTGTGTCGTGTGCTTTAGTTTGTCCTAGGTTAATGTTAAATAAAATAATAGTATAAAATGTTTTTGCTTATTATGAAGTTAAATGTGTTGATGTTGATTTGTTTGATGTGAAGTTAGATGTGTTGAAAAACCTACAACTCTATCTCAAAAAGAAATGAAACATTTCCAAAAAATAAGTTTTTTTAATACAAAAATAAATTTAAATATAGCTCTCAATCCGTTTTTGAATGCGGTGCATTTCCGCAATCTGACCCGATAGCTGCTGCTCTAGCAGAGCATTTTGTTGGTTGAGGTAGCTCATCTTACGCTGGTTCTGAAGGATCTTCTGGTGCGTCTTTTCAATGAGTATATTTTGCCTCTTCAGATCTCTTGATGCTTTTAGGATATAATAAAAAAACATTTGGATTTCAAATAACGTTACCAAATAAATAAATATTTTTTTTTGCTTATTAATCAATCATTATCATGTGTATACACTTGTTATGTGTCTAACACATCCCGGGAGTGCAGAATTATTAGGCAAATGAGTATTTGGACCACATCATCCTCTTTATGCATGTTGTCTTACTCCAAGCTGTATAGGCTCGAAAGCCTACTACAGATTAGGCATATTAGGTAATGTACATCTCTGTAATGAGAAGGTGTGTGGTCTAATGACATCAACACTCTATATCAGGTGTGCATAATTATTAGTCAATTTCCTTTTCTTTGGCAAAATTGGCCAAAAGAAGGATTTGACAGACTCTGAAAAGTCCAAAATAGAGAGATATCTAGCAGAGGGATGCAGCACTCTTAAAGTTGCAAAGCTTCTGAAGCGTGATCATCAAACAAAAGAAGCGTGTGGAAAAACAAAGGTGCAAAATAACTGCCCATGAACTGAGAAAAGTTAAGCGTGCAGCTGCCAAGATGCCACTTGCCACAAGATTGGCCATATTTCAGAGCTGCAACATCACTGGGGTGCCCAAAAGCACAAGGTGTGCAATACCCAGAGACATGGCCAAGGTAAGAAAGGCTGAAAGACGATGACCACTGAACAAGACACACAAGCTGCAACGTCAAGACTGTGCCAATAAATATCTCAAGAAAGATTTTTCTAAGGTTTTATGGACTGCTGAAATGAGAGTGAGTCTTGATGGGCCAGATGGAAGAGCCCGTGGCTGGATTGGTAAAGGGCAGGGAGCTCCAGTCCGACTCAGACGCCAGCAAGGTGGTGGTGGAGTACTGGTTTGGGCTGGTATCATCAAAGATGAGCTTGTGGGGCCTTTTCGGATTGAGGATGGAGTCAAGCTCAACTCCCAGTCCTACTGCCAGATTATGGAAGAGACCTTCTTCAAGCAGTGGTACAGGAAAAAGTCACCATCCTTCAAGAAAAACATGATTTTCATGCAGGACAATGCTCCATCACACGTGTCAAAGTACTCCACAGCGTGGCTGGCAAGAAAGGGTATTAAATAAAAAAAGTAATGACATGGCCTCCTTGTTCACCTGATCTGAACCCCATTGAGAACCTGTGGTCCATCATCAAATGTGGGATTTACAAGGAGGGAAAACAGTACACCTCTCTGAACAGTGTCTGGCAGGCTGTGGTTGCTGCTGCACGCAATGTTGATGGTGAACAGATCAAAACACTGACAGAATCCATGGATGTCAGGCTTTTGAGTGTCCTTGCAAAGAAAGGTGGCTATATTGGTCACTGATTTGTTTTTGTTTTGTTTTTAAATGTCAGAAATGTGTATTTGTGAATGTTGAGATGTTATATTGGTTTCACTGTTAAAAATAAATCATTGAAATGGCTATCTATTTATTTTTTGGTTAAGTTGCCTAATAATTCTGCACAGTAATAGTAGTCACCTGCACACACAGATATCCCCCGAAAATAACTAACACTAAAAACAAACTAAAAACTACTTCCAAAAAAATTCAGCTTTGATATTAATGAGTTTTTGGGGTTCATTGAGAACATGGTTGTTGTTCAATAATAAAATGAATCCTCAAAAAATACAACTTGCCTAATAATTATGCACTACCTGTATACTTCTAGCATCAATACCATATTATGGTTATACAATCTGACAGGTGCGCTTTATATGTTGTCCATTTTTATATCTACATTTTGTTGTTGAAATGTTATTAATCATTGTGCACATATTTACCTTCCTGAATGAGGCTCACAGGACCGCTCTCTTCCTCCTGCTCTTCTGCTTGAGAAGTTGGGGTGGTGGGGGGGGGAAGCTCCTCAGCTTGCTCCTCAACAGGAGCTGGGGTTGGGGAGTGGGAGGGCCCTGGCTGCTCCTCCTCATCCATGTCCTCCTCTGCCGCATCCTCCTCTGCCGCATCCTCCTCCTCCTCCTCATCGGCCTGGCGCCTTCTGCGCTTGGCGCGGACAACTGGCATTGGAGCTCCTATAATAACACAATGTTCATATATTATAAAATGTTTTCTAATGACGTATGCAAATTCTGTGTACTGTGCTGTATTGTATATGAATACAAATTGATTTATATAGACAGTTAACCAATGGGACAATGTTATATTAAAGGGTCTTGTGGGCACTACAGGGGACTGAGCGTGAGCTGGGATGCAACCATGTTAAAATGAGCTGTTTTTGTCTCCTTTGTTTTGTTCAGACCATCTCATGTTAAAAAAAGGGCCTGATGGAGCACACGGGATTACTATAACAACCCCACTCCTAACACAGGAATTTAGTGGTAATCTATATATATAAAACTCAACGTGTGTGTGTGCATAAATGTATGTATGTATGTATGTATGTATGTATGTTCCAGCATCACGTACAAACGGCTAAAGATATTTATATGAAACTTGGCACACAGGTTACTTATATGTCAGCCACAAACATAGGATAGGTGGTTTAAACCTTACCCACCCCCACTTGCCATGGTCGGGGTTTTTCTTTAAAGTCCCATGCAAAGCAATGGGAAAATTATGTTCCCACATAACTTCTGTGTTCCTGTCTGCTGCCCCATGTCTTTTTTCAACAGTACTATGAATACCTTGGCCGGTGGTGATATATGTTAGCACAACATGGCATCTTGGTTAACAACATCTGACCTTACATGAATTACATATGACCTTACATAACTGTCACCAAAGGAGCTGCGGTGGCTCCACGCGATTGCCACTGCACTGACAACTGATTCACCTCTGCAGCTAGGGGTTCGGATCCCGCTCTCGGCTACCTGTGAATTGAGTTTGGTGGTCTCAGCCCCGCCACTGGTGGGTGTGCTATGCGAGGTTGGGTTGGGAGGACCCCCTCACACCCGCCATTGCCAACCGGGGCATGGAGAAAGGTGGCAGATTGCCTCTGGGGGAGGCCTCCCAACTCCTGCAGGCCGGCTCCTCTCTCTTTCGAGTTCACGCACAAAATACACTTTTTTAAAAATAAACATAACTGTCAACAATAACTTACCTGGATGATATTTAGCCCGAAGACGTCTGACATTACCCATTTGGCGCCTCTTGAGGTCAGACCACTTCTTAACAATGGCCTTGTGGTCATGTTGGCCGCCAAAGTCAGCGATTAGGGCGCTGACCACAGCCCTTTTCTGTGGCTGCCGCCGCAGGTCATCATATCCTGTTTCCAGGAACTTCTGCAAGATGAAGAACAAAGTATATTGTAATACTTCTGTTGACAGCCTTATGGATATATGACGTAAATGTATGCTATTCAACAATTGGAAGCATTCTCGCCTTATTAATCAATGACAGGGGTAACATGAAAGATTTTATATCCTGCCATTTCGGTCGCCACCTTTTTTGCATAAATATAGCAGCCATTATCATTTGCATAATTATGAATATATTATTAACAACACAGGATACACGTATAGGGGAGATATGCGTTGCTAACTCTTTTCCCTGTCAGGAGCCTAACGCCCCGGGGGGTCAGAGACGGGACCTTTTTCGGAGGACCACTGACGTATGTACCAGTCGCAGTTTTTTGTGATGTCACTCTTTAGGTGTGTGCACATTTTTCACTGCATCCGGGTGGAGTTTTTGGGTTGTGTTTTGCACGCCACAGGCTTTTCAACAGGAAAAAAACAGCTGGAGGCAGAATGGTTGCAAAACACTACGTGTTTGTTACTTAACTCTGGGTTTCAAGACCAGTCCACCTCCAGCTGTTGCAAAACTACTACTCCCATCAGCCACGGTCTGTCAGTGCATGCTAAGAATTTTACTTTTGCTGCATTTAGGGTGCCACAGTTTAGAGACCCGTGCATAAAGGCCTGAAAAATGGGGGCCTGCAGAACTTACAATACTAGAAGTGCCAGCATTCCCAGGCATGCTGGAAGTTGTAGTTCTGCAACATCTAAAGGGCAATATGTATTCGAACGTCCTTGGGCCTTGAGGACACTGAAGTCAGGACGTTCGCATACGTCCTATGTCCAAAAAAATTTTAAATTCATTATGCTAAATAACAAGGAAAAGTGCCAATATACACATTTGCCAACCAGGGTGTCTGCAGCTGTCCAGGCATGCTGGGACTTGTAGTTTTGTAAAAGCAGGAGACACATTTTTTGTGAAATACTAATATATGATCATATATACTAACTTTTAAACTAGACTTAAATGCTGGGCTGGGCTGGGACTTGTAGTTTTGTAAAAGCAGGAGACACATTTTTGGTTAAATACTAATATCTGATCATATATACTAACTTTTAAACTAGACTTAAATGCAGTTGAAGATGATGAAATAACAGTGGTCAAAATACTTACACAAATCAGCAACTTTTCCTCAGACTTAGTGAAATTGCTTCCAACCATGTTGCTGTGTGATTGCGCTGCGATCATAAGTTGGAAACTGGCAAGGCTCCAGGAAATGGTCGCGTGTTGTTCGCGTGTTGATTGCGCTGCTTGGACCGAGATGGGTCCATATGGCTTCGGCTGTATGGACCACAGTAACTCTTTTCCCTGTCAGGAGCCTAGGAGCCTAACGCCCCGGGGGGTCAGAGACGGGACCTTTTCGGAGGACCACTGACGTATGCAACCGTCGCAGTTTTTTGTGATGTCACTCTTTAGGTGTGTGCAAATTTTTCCTTGCACCGGGTGGAGTTTTTGGGTTGTGTTTTGCACGCCACAGGCTTTTCAACAGAAAATAACCAGCTGGAGGCAGAATGGTTGCAAAACACTACGGGTTTGTTACCTAACTCTGGGTTTCAAGACCAGTCCACCTCCAGCTGTTGCAAAACTACTACTCCCATCAGCCACGGTCTTTCAGTGCATGCTAAGAATTTTACTTTTGCTGCATCTAGGGTGCCACAGTTTAGAGACCCGTGCATAAAGGCCTGAAAAATGTGGGCCTGCAGAACTTACAATACTAGAAGTGCCAGCATTCCCAGGCATGCTGGAAGTTGTAGTTCTGCAACATCTAAAGGGCAATATGTATTCGAACGTCCTTGGGCCTTGAGGACACTGAAGTCAGGACGTTCGCATACGTCCTATGTCCAAAAAAATTTTAAATTCATTATGCTAAATAACAAGGAAAAGTGCCTAAATACACATTTGCCAACCAGGGTGTCTGCAGCTGTCCAGGCATGCTGGGACTTGTAGTTTTGTAAAAGCAGGAGACACATTTTTGGTTAAATACTAATATCTGATCATATATACTAACTTTTAAACTAGACTTAAATGCAGTTGAAGATGATGAAATAACAGTGGTCAAAATACTTACACAAATCAGCAACTTTTCCTCAGACTTTGAGAAATTGCTTCCCACCATGTTGCTGTAATATTGGGAAACTGGCAAGGCTCCAGGAAATGGTCGCGTGTTGTTCGCGCAATTGCGCATGCGCGATCGAAAAAATCGCAATCGCAATATGTATTTTGGTTAAAATATCATACATATTCGATTTCAGAGTGCTGCTACAGCAGTTTTCGAAATATCTGCAATAAATTTCGCATTCGCATGTTGCGATATTTCGATAAAATATCAGGAATATTCTGAGCCAATCAGAGCGCTCCTCCAGCATATCTCGAAATTGCGCAATAAATATCGCATTCGCATGTTGCGATATTTCGATAAAATATCACGAATATTCTGAGCCAATCAGAGCGCTCCTCCAGCATATCTCGAAATTGCGCAATAAATATCGCATTCGCATGTTGCGATATTTCGATAAAATATCACGAATATTCTGAGCCAATCAGAGCGCTCCTCCAGCATATCTCGAAATTGCGCAATAAATATCGCATTCGCATGTTGCGATATTTCGATAAAATATCACGAATATTCTAAGCCAATCAGAGCGCTCCTACCGCAGTTATTAAAAAATCGCAATTATTTTCGCATTCGCAATAGCGAAAAATCGCATTCAATTAATTTCGATAAAATATCACGAATATTCGAATTTAGCGAATATATCTCGAATATTCGAATATATATTCGAGATATATCGCGAAATCGAATATGGCATATTCTGCTCAACACTAGTCACAAGATCTTCCAGGCTGCCTCGGAGTTTATGAGAATGTTCCACAGTAACTGGAAGTATTGCAGGGGTTGGGGCCGTTCATACATGTATGTCTGTTTTTATTTTATTTTTGGATATGGTGACCATGCATGCTTCCATAAATGATCCTTTCCGATCATTCCCTTTGGACAGGAATAATTGTTCGATGGTCAACAACCCATTTGGCCTATAGGCGCCACACAAGGAAGGGTATTTCGATTGATAGTTAGGATATGATCACATCTCTCTTTTCACTATGTCAGTGGTTCTCAAACTGGGGGTCGGGACCCCCTCGGGGGTCGAATGATGATTTGCCAGGGGTCACCAAATCCTGGGCTGTTCCTGAAGCCCGCACTGCTCTCCCAGCCTTTTTGCAGCCGCCCAGCAGGGCTGTTTCTGGAGCCCGTGGCCAGGGCAGGACTTAGGCCTTGTACACACGAGAGGATATCCGCTGAAAACGGTCCGCCGGACCATTTCCAGTGGATAAATCCTCTGGCGGATTTTGATCTGATGGCTGTACACACCATCAGATCAAAATCCCAGTGGAATACATCCGCGGTGACGTGGCCGCGCCGTCGCCGAGACGATGACGCGGCGACGTGCGCAACCCTGGAAGGTAAATACTTCCACGCATGCGTCGAATCATTACGACGCATGCGAGGGATGCTAAGAAATTTTTATCCGCTGAAAATCCGTCGGCTGGATTTTTATCCGCTGGAAAATGTCCGCTCGGGCCTACACACGACCGGAATCTATCTGCTGGAACTGATCCGCAGATCAATCCCAGCCGATAGATCCGGTCGTGTGTACGGGGCCTTAGGTTGGTGGGGGCCCTTGGGCTTAATAATCGAAGGGGACCCCTGGAGCAGAGAAGCGGGGGGGTGGGTGGGTTGTTACTGCCGACCGATCATAGTTGTTGATCTGGATCCGCCGATCGACCTATTTTGTTGAGCGGGGGGGCAGTAATCTTGGGGCACCTTACACAGCTACAGTGAAGGGGCCCCCTAAAGCATCGAAGTTGTTGGGCGGGGGAGTACAGCCATCCGCCGAAGTTGTTGCGCGGGGGTTGCCGAAATTGCAGCGAATGGGGGATTGCCGTGAAATTGCTAGAGGGGGTTTCCGTGATTGCCGAGAACAGGGGGTTGCCGCGAATGCCACGAAATTGCGGGAGGGGGTGCCATGATTGCCGCGAACGGGGATTGCCGCGAAATTGCGGGAGGGGATTTCCGCGATTGCCGCGAAATTGCGAGAGGGGGTTGCCGCGATTGCCGAGAACAGGGGGTTGCCACGATTGAGCCCGGGGCCCCCATTGGGCGGGGCCCATGGGCTTGAGCCCAGTCAAGCCCAATGGTAAGTCCGGCCCTGCCCGTGGCTGCCCACTCAGCTTCTTCGTAGCCGCCCTTTCAGTTCATGACGGGGGGCATAAATTAGAGGTCAGCTGACTGGTGAGGAATGTGAAGAGGGAGGGGCTGGAGGAGAACCTATCTCCAGATTTTGGCATAGGAGTCACTGCTACAAGACACCACCAAGTCGGAAACACAGGGAGTAACACTACCTGTGATTATAGTGGGGACTTCTAATGGCAACTACAGTTCTCAGATCAGTAGATGAACTTGATCAACAGCACCTAAGTTGGCTGATCAGAACTCCCCCCAGCATTGAACTTGGATAGGGATAGGAATATATGGGATGCCCAGTAGAACGAGCAATTGGTTGATTGTATCTCAATCAGTTGGGACAACTACTGTATATACACTTTACAGCTCCATTCTCCTCCAGCACAACACTTGCTTGCAGACTGTTTCTCTCAGTCCTCTCTTGCATGCCTCTCCAGTCCTCCCAACTGCCCATGTCACTCACCTGCCCTCTTGGCTGTACACACCGGTGGTTCCCTCCTGAAGTCTTGGCAGGCAGTACTAGCTCCCGTTGTCTTCTCTGTGTCCCCTGTTCAGATCCTTCATGGGTTCTTAAAGGAATCCGTCCTGCACCCGAATCCCAGGCCCAAGGTCACCCCCCCCCCCCAGAATGGGGAATGCCCTCAAAGGCCCCGAAATCCTAGTACTCCTTCCTAAGTTCCTCTACATGACAACTCCTCCCCAGCTGGGCTGACCCTGGGTAAAACAAGGAGGCCTGCCCCCTGCCAATCCTAGTTGGGGATTGGTCAGGGCTCCCTGAGTCACCCCAGACAGCTCCACCTCTCTTCCCCGCCTCTCTTCTAGAATCCTCTAGAAGGAAAGGGGAGGTGACAGTGGAGTGGTGCTGTCTGTGAGTCACCAGCCTACTCTGAGCCACTCCCAGCCCACACAGATCAAAACAAACAGGCCTAGCCCTGCTTAAATTTACCTGCACTCACCAAAAATCTCACCTCTAGCACCTTCTAGAGGGTGCTACATAAGGATGCCAAGAGCACAAATCCCTGCCCCGCTTCTTCCCTTCCAGAACAACAACCCATCTGCTTCAGGCTTTAACCCTCCGCCATCTTGTGCCCTCTCCATGACAGAGGCCTAACGACATTCCTGAACATTGCAGTGGACCTTCAGCCTCCTGAGAATGATCCCGCATCTCCACCCCTCCACCCTTCCTCTGCATGAATAGGGCTTTGCTTTTTTTTCTTCTTTTATTTACCTATTTTTTTTTTTAAATAAAGTCCACCCCCCTGCCCATGGATGTCACTTGCCTTAGGCAAATGATGTGCACACTGCCCACTGTGGGGTACTAATGAGCTGAGGATCTGCTGAGTTGGGTTACTACTAAACTGGAATTCTACTGGGCCCCTTTAAAACAAGTAGAACATTAGCACACACAGGGCATTGGCCACGTTTCATTAAAGCTTCAAAAAAGCATCACTGAAGCATCAAAAACACACAAAAAAAGCACGTTGAAGTAGAAGAAAAAGTGTAAATGAGTCCTTACTGTTGGGGCATGACAGGTCTTGGAAGGATTTATCAGGCCCTGGTCTTCAAAAGGTCGAGAACCACTGCTATACAACACCCCATGGCCTAATCCCTTCATAAGCAGCTGTTATATAAACCCCATTGGCTAGACTGAATATTCCCAATACCAGTGGTCTCCAAACTGCGTCCTGGGGCCAGGTGTGGCGCTTTGCCTGCTTTTATAGGGCCCTTGGGGCACCATTTCATCCACTGGTACCAACATTAGGGCATAACCCCCCCCCCCCCTGCTAAAACCAATGAAGGGGGCACACTTCCTCCCAATGACACCAACATTGGGGCAAAATTCCTCCCAACCAATGACACCAACAATGCAGCCCAATGATATCAATGATGGGGCACAATTCCTCATAATGACGCCAACAATGGGGTCCAATGACATTAAAGCGGTCCTCCACCCTAAAGTGGAGTCCCGCTGATCGGAACCCTCCCCCCCTCCGGTGTCACATTTGACACCTTTCAGGGGGGAGGGGGGTGCAGACACCTGTCTAAAGACAGGTATTTGCACCCACTTCCGGCCACACGATACGGGCGAAAGACGGGCATTCCGTCACATCCCGTCTGTCGCCCGTTGTGTGCTGGGAACACTCGGCTCCCAGCACACAGCGTGTGAGCCAATCGGCGGGCGCAGCGCGACTCGCGCATGCGCCGTAGGGAACCGGGCAGTGAAGCCGCAGCGCTTCACTTCCTGGTTCCCTCAGCGTGGATGGCGGGGGGAGCAGCAGAGTGACGAGCGATCGCTCGTGCTCTGCTGCGATCGGCGCTGGACTCCAGGACAGGTAAGTGTCCTAATATTAAAAGTCAGCAGCTGCAGTATTTGTAGCTGCTGACTTTTAATATTTTGTTCCCATGGCACATCCGCTTTAATTAAGGGGCGCTATTCTTCCCACACCAATAATGGGTCACAATTACTTTCACTGAAACAAACAATGTGGCATTCTTTTTTCCCACTGAGGCCGTGACCTTTTCTACTCTGAATAGCCACAGTCTGGCCCTCCTAAGGTCTGAAGGACAGTAAACTGGCCCTTTGTTTAGAAAGTTTGGTGGCCCCAGCCCAATACCATCCATTTCTTCACCGAAGAATGACAACAAAAGGCCATCTTATGGCATCCCGTGACAGAACCTCATTGTAGGTGGTGGGCTTGTCGGCTCTTCTGGTGACTCAAGACTTTGTCAAAGGGTGTGATTGGCAGTAGAAGGGTCACATGAGGACAATTACTGCTCGCTTTTGTGTTGCCTTTCCAGCTTGTGCATGAATCATTGGTTGTCTCAGGATTAGAGGCGAAGACAAAGAGTAAAAACAATTTAGTGAAGACTCATTAGTTCTCGGCGGGTGTTGGCAGTCTGCCTGCCATACTCAAATGAACCCTAAAACTTCAAACCAATGAAAAATGACTTGACGGAATAATTCCTGAGCGGGAGAGAGCTGAATGCTAACAAAATTATCCGGGGAATGAAAATGTGGTTTAAAGGAATAATTATTGCTTTCAACAGTGTTCAAACTCAAAGTAGAACTCCGGGCTTGTATGGCGGCATAAGTGTGTATATGTATGTATGCATGGCCTGTACCAAAAGTAATGCAAGACTGGGCATAGCATTTTTATTAGCTTACATAGGTTGCTCATATTTCACATGTTGATAGAGTAATGCCGCGTACACACGGTCGGACTTTCCAACGGGCAAACCTCCGTCGGAATTTCCGATGGAAAAATAGAGAACCTGCTCTCTTTCTAAGTCCCTCGGAAATTCTGAGAGAAAAAGTCTGATGGGGCATACACACGGTTGGAATATCCAAGGAAAAGCTCCCATCTGACTTTTTTTGTCGGAAATTCCGACTGTGTGTTCGCGGCATAACTCTTTTTCTTTTTCATTGCAAATAAATAATGGGTTCCAAGCGGAAGCAATGTGCCGTCATTGAGTCTTTGATGAAGGGTAGGTGCAGGCTCTCCAACATTCACAAAAGGCTACAGAATGCTTGTGGTTGGGTTCCCTGGGGTGGCGCGAGCACAGGAACTTATTTTGCCCTGAATCAGTGCCCTGAATTGCTATGGTGCGGGTGGGCCCGTCACCAGCTACATATTAACCAATGATGCTCCTGGGCTAGGATGCCTGGGGTCATTCATTGCTGAGATGTTGGTGGCTGGCTTGTCTACATCATGGCAAGCAATGACACTGACCAAAGGCAGGCCGCATGCAGGGCCACCACCAGCATTAGGGAGAAGATCTGCTCCGCCCTGCCCTCTGCCAATCTTCTGTCACAAGGTAGGGGCTCTGATGTGAAGAGGGGACACTGTGACTGGGAGGCTCTGTGATGGGTGTTCTGTGGTGATGATGGAACTCTGTTGTGATACGTGGATTTTCTCATGAGTGCACTTTGATGTTATGAGAGACTTTCAGGTATAGAGTGGCCTCTAACAATAAGGGGCATCTGTAATGTGATGGGGGACCTCTAATGTAAAGGGGGGCCCAGAAATAAGGGGGGACCCTGATGTGAAGGGGGTACTCTGGTGTGAATGGGAAACTCTGTGGTGATGGGGGTACTCTGAAGTCATGGGGGGCTCTTATGTACAGGAAGGTTAATCTCTGATGTGATAGGTGACCTTTGACAATAAGGGGGGACCCTGACCTGAAGGGGAGCTCTCATGTCATGGGGGGGGGGCTCTGTTATAGATGTACTTTGATGTGATGAGGGGCTGCAGCTGCCCCCCTCACGAGCACTCCTGGTCAACCTCTCCACAGTCTTCCCAGACTGACACTCACCAGCCCACCCGGCTGACTTCTGAGGAGATCTCCCAGACGTGCTGACCTGCTCCTGCTGTCCTCTCCTTGCTTCAGTGCCTACAGGAAGGGGTTCCTCTTTCTGTTTTTGTTGGGGATCTTTCCAGCACACAAGCCCCAGGCCCGAGGTCACCCCTCCCCCCAGACTAGGGGGCACCCTGCTAGGGCCACTGGCAGCCTCCTTAGCAACCGATCTCCATCTTCCACCTGACTGCCCCTGCTGGCATGACTCATGCCTATTTATAAAGAGACCTGCCCCCTTCCAGCCCATTTGCTGGGGATTGGCTGCGGCCACCATTAATATGCCAAGCAGCTTCTTCTATCCTTCACTCACTACATCTGAAAGCTTCTCCAAGGTTCCAGAAAACAGGGGGACGTACCAGAGATTCTGCTTGCTGAGTCATCCAGGCTCCCTGAGTCACTCAACCCTGACCCAAATTTAACCCAGGCCTGGCTCTCAGTCAAATTTACCTACTTTTAACAGCTAACTATTTACACCTAGAACTAGAACAGGTTCTCTGGCATGAATAGGGGACTCTGATGTGAAGGGGGAATTCTGATGTAAGGGGAGAATCTGTGATGATGGGAGCTCTAATGTAATGTGGATGTAGGTGTACTCTGTCATGGTTGTACTCTGAAATAATGAGGAGCTCCCATACATGGGGGGGCGTAACAGAACATTCCACACTCCGCTTGAGTTCTACCATCATATATCACTTCCTCCAGTATGACTATAGATATTAGATATTATAGCCACCTATTACAACCAAGAACTAGGCAGGACTTGTTTGGCTGCAAACTGGGACTGTTTTTTTGAACAAGAATACAGGCTTTTATACACTTAAAAGGTATCTAATATGAGGTCAAACCTTAAGAGTTTCAATTTGTATGCAATCGGGCAGGCCCTTGCACTACATGGTTTTGGTAAACCTGAAGAGAAAAACCTGCAGAAAAACTGATAGGCCCAGATTCACAGAGAGCAAGGCGCACATTACGCCGCCATAGAGTAACCAATGTACGCTTCGCCAACGCAGCACAGAGAGGCAAGCAATGCATTCAGCAAGCCAGTGCTCACAACGCTGCGCCAGCGTGGCATGTGATTCAAAGGCGTACGCCGGCATAGGTGGAAATGGGCGTGACCCATGCAAATGAAGCGTGACCCCATGCAAATGATGGGCCGAGCGCCAGACAGATACGTATCACGAACTGCGCATGCGCCGTGACGTAGGCGCATCCCCCTGCGCCTGTTTACAACCACGTCGGAACAACTGCCTAAACTACGCCGGATCACTGCGTACGGCGTGAACGTAACCTACGCCCAGCCAGACACACGTCAAACGTAAAATACGCCAGCTTGTGTTCCCTGGTGCAGACCTGTGCATGTCTGCTGCTGGGTTGCACCTCCTTAATAGGGAATAACTTTACGCCGGACGTACAACTTACGCGCACCTCGCGTAGCCTGCGTCGGGCGCACGCAGGTTCGTGAATCGCTGTATTTCCCTAATTTGCATGTTTGAATGGCTAATCAATGGGAGTGGCACCATGCACCCAGTCTAAATGTGCGCCCACCCTACGCCGGCGTAAGCAAGCTACGTCGGCGGGGTGTAGCCTGGTTTTAGGCGCATATCTGTTTGTGGGTCTGGCGCACAGATACGACGGCGCACATTTGCACTTACGTCGGCGTAACTTGTTATACGTCGGCGTAAGTGCTTTGTGAATCTGGGCCATAGTGTGTATGGGGCTTTAGGCATGTATTAACAGTGGGGGGGGGTTCAATTGTGGACCCTTGCCCTGGGCACTGGACAACCCTGTCTCGTTATTCAACCTTGCCAACTATGTAACTATGTAACGTTGTATTTTTGAAGAGTGTGTCTCCCCATGTTGGCTCCTGCCCTCCCCCGTTCTACTTGGATTCAGTTGTGCGTCCGGTGTAATAACCCCATTATACTGCACGGCTGGAGCTGAGATCCGCAGCATCTGCTGAGTGCACACAATGTGCGCCGAGATCTACTTTGCCTTCCGAGTCTTTTTAGAAGTTATTGACCTTTTGCTTCTGATATCACGCAGCCAGAGAACTTGATAGCTGTAACTTACTGGTATCCTCCTGCTGCCTGCAAGCTTATCCGCTCGCCTCTCGCTTTCCAATCCATTAATCGTGTTGTTCCTTCCCTGCTGGGAGCGTTGTTGATGGTTGTAGGAATAACAATGACTGGAGAAAGTTGCAGGGTCTGTTACCCGTGGCAGACGCGCTCGCAGACTCTGTGTCTGGGCCGCGTACCTCCTGTTTTTACGAACGTCTTCAGTCAAGTTCATTCCGCTGTATTGTTTTCCCGCGGGGGAACTGGTCCAGATACCGGTTCTCGATCCGGCGCTAAGGCTGCGGCGGGCTTGACTACTGCAACCTCATCAAAGTTCTCGGCGTACGGTTCACAGAAAAGGCGAACGTGCCAAATGATACAGATGGTGTCATGATGAAGGTCAGGTCACTGGATGTAAACCTCAAAGGGAAGATGCTTAGTTGCTTAACCACTTTGACTCTGAATGCTTTACTAGTATAGTTCTGACCGTGACAGGGATACAGACATGAGAAAAACACTATAGTCCCCTCCCCGAGCAACATTTTATTGACAAGCTAGACCTTCCTGTTTCAGAAAAACTAAGATTTTCTCAACTACATGACTACGCTCAAAGCCTATGGGATAACGACTCGATATCTGGACTTTTGACACCTTATGAAAGTAAATGTGATCAGGGTTTGTCCAGGAAGGGGAATATTTCAATTATATATAATTCACTTGCTACTAATGACACCAAATTGCCCCATATGCTGGCATGGGAAAAGGAACTTAATAACGAATGGGATTTGTCGGACTGGTATAAGAATTATACCAGATCCATTAAAGGTTATGTGAATGTCTCTCTTATAGAAGCGAACATAAAAATTTATACTAGATGGTATTTAGTTCCCGTCAAACTGACCTCTATGTATCCGACAACTTCTCCCCTATGTTTCAGAGGCTGCCATGGATTGGGGTCTATGATACATATTTGGTGGGAATGTCCCAAAATTCGGGGTTACTGGAATAAGGTGTTCAATATAATCAGACGAGTCACAGGCTGTAACCTGCATCAATCTCCTACTATTGCTTTACTTAACGGAATGTTACCTCTAACTTCTAAGGTTACCAGAAAACTCATCTTATATATTATGACGGGTGCCAGGATTACACTCGCAGCTGCATGGAAAAAGACTAATGTTTCCATCCTATATATGAAAAGAAAGGTCACATGGATTATGGAACAAGAGAAAAGGGTCTGCTCCATGTTGGATAAGTCTACTCTTTTCTATGAAATCTGGGAACCTTGGTTGGAATACATGGGGATAACTTATACTCCGTGAAGGTTTTGATGACATCAGTGTCTTTTGGACGATGCTGGTAGATGGCAGGCAGGCTAATTTTCTATCTCTCCTGATTTTCTTCTGGCTTTCTTTTTTCACTTCCTCTCTTGTCTTTTGTCACTCTTTCTTTTTTTCTTCTGATTCTTCTTAGGTTTTATCTCATTATTTTATCTCTGGGGATAGAATCCTTAAGATTTTTGGTCCTCAGTTTGTTTTATTTTGAAAAGATAAGTTTATGTTTAAGTAATTGAAGGATTCTACCAAACCTTTGAAATAATTAGATTTGATGGGGATTCCGAAAATTTGTTTTCGGTTATCGGAGAGTTCCAGTAATAGTTATTGGAGGGAGGGAGGGAGGATTGGAGGTTTTGCTCAACCTCTTGGACACAGAAAGTTCCCGTTAGGGGTGTCGGAGAGGTTGATGCACTCCGGATATCTTATCCTTTAATTATTCTAAGTAATTTAATCTGGTACACTCAATTAGTTTTATCCCTTATATAACTTATTGTGTGATAACGCTAGACCTAGGAATTCCTTGATATATGAAAATATTCTGTTTCTCTTTCAAGTTTAAAGTATTACTTTGAAATAGTCTTTTAATTTAGCTTATGTGAACTGCCTTACTTTCACCACATGGTGTAGAGCATATAGGATGGATAGATATAAGTGGCAGTTAATAAGACAGGAATGATTATTATGAATTGAAATGTATTTAAATTATTATATTTCTGCGTGCTATTGACTTATTTCTTGCTAATTTAATACAAATGTATGTATTTATTTTATTGAAAATAAACTTAAATTTGAATGAAAAAAAAAGAGAAAAACACTATACAGTGTGTCAGTGAAATCTGACTGTTTGCAGAGCATGCAGACAGATATCTTGTCTCTAATAGTAACACATTTCATCTTAGTGAAATAACCCATCTTTAAGCTAAGTAAGTTCACTTACCATACATTCCCTGCCATTCATTCAGTAACAGACCATCACACCAGCTTGTTTTCATCTCAACATCCCAGCCATCACTCCCTTGCCGACGCCCTCACAGGCTGTTTTATTAAAAACCCAGCAGGAAGTGATGTCACAACATGTGACCTCCTCCATAGGAAGTGAGCTCACAGAGTGTGAGCTCCACCCAGCAGATGCCCATATATGGATTTGACAACACAAGATAAACCCTTCTGACAGGGATTCAATACAGTAACATAACAATAACAATACAGCAATAATATAATAACAATACAGCAATAATGTAATAACAATAGGATACAGTTCCTGATGAGGAGCTTATCTGCAGGTGTATGTGCACATCACAAAACAGTGTTGATCAGGTACTGAGAGATGACAGGAGCATACACCAGCTAAATCTGACAATGGGCTTGTAGAGTGAACGCACCTGGAAGGCGAATATCTGTGCATCACACAGGGGCCCTTTCGGCTTTCTAGAGCGGGCTGAGGGAGAACCAACAATGGGTGACACTATGACAATACATATTAAATACATCTTCAAATTTCCACAACAAGTGGAACCTTGGTTTACGAGTAACATGGTTAACGAGCGTTTTGAAAGACAAAAAACTTTTTTTTTAAATTCTGACTCAGTTTGCGAGTGTTGTCTCCCAAAACGAGCAGAATTCAAGCTAATGGGATGTGCAGTACCACATTTGGCCAGAGTTGCGGTGGCGCCGATGACACTCGGAACGTTTCGGAGCTGTTCAGAAATACTCAGAATCACTCAGAAATACCCAAGCCGAGCCTTTCTGAGGGTTTCCGAGATCAGCCGAGCTGTCCCCGAGTATTTCCGAGGCTCTCCGGCGCCCCCCCCCCCACCTATGGCCACATGCGTTATTGCATGGCATAATTACCTTCGTTACCATTGACTTCTATGGGGAAACTCGCTTTGATATGCGAGTGCTTTGGATTACAAGCATTCTCCTGGAACGGATTATGCTCAGAATCCAAGGTTCCACTTTACTAGTAATGGTGGTTGTCAGTGATTCTTCCTGATTGCAGCTCTGAACGGTAAGTGAAATCAGGGAGAAATCCCGTTCTGTACAACATGATCGCTTGGAGCCCGGGAGAGACGCGCCCTTCTGCTTGGGTCTTTCTTATGCCCTTCCCTTGCCCTTATCCTCTCCCCCCTTCTTTCCTCTCTTTCTTTCTTTCTCTTATTACTTTTCTTTTGCTCTTCTCCCCCCCCCCTTTTTTTCTCTCTTCCTTCTCTTTGGAATAGCGGGACACGCAAACGTAAATCGCGGACCTTACTAATGGTATGTTTTGTGAGAGAAGCCTGCGCTATAATTACTTTAGCGGTACCTCGGTCTGATACGCAGTGCTTTCCCCTGTTGATTCCTGTCTGTGGTTTGTATGTTAATTTTATAATCTGTAGACCACCGTGTCCATTCCAGAGCTGATGGTGACTGCTAATTCCCTTTTACGTTTGTATTGTTTTGTTCTTTTGTTTATGTTTTAATCCATTGTATGGTGCATGTTGACACCCAATAAAAATTGTCAATTATAAAAAAAAGAAATCAGGGAGAAAAAAAACCAGCAAGAGTTGTGTTTACTAACACACACACACAGAGCGGCCTCGATGCAAGAAACCATGAAATGCCCCCCTGACCCCAGGCTGGGGCCCTTCCCTCCAAGCCCGGTGGTGAAACTTCAGGGTCCGATCGCAAGTACAACCTTTGTGACCCCTGTAGTTCCGCTACTGGTATCAGAGGGGGAAGCTGAGAGACAGAGGGGGGAGCTAAGAGACAGAGGGAGGGAGCTGAGAGACAGACGGGGAGCTGAGAGACAAAGGGGAGGCTGAGAGACAGAGGGGGAGCTAAGAGACAAAGGGGAGGCTGAGAGACAGGGGGCTGAGAGACAGGGGAGCTGAGAGACAGAGGGGGGAGCTGAGAGACAGAGGGGGGAGCTGAGAGACAGAGGGGGGAGCTAAGAGACAGAGGAGGAGATCTGAGAGATAGAGGAGGGGTCTGAGAGATAGAGGGGGGGGTCTGAGAGACAGAGGGGGCTGAGAGACAGAGGAGGGGGGCTAAAAGAGGGGGGACTGAGAGACACGGGGACTGAGAGACAGAGGGGGGGTAATGACAGACAGAGGGGGGTCTGATAGACAGAGGGGAGGTCTGAGAGACAGAGGGGGGAGCTGAGAGACAGAGGGGGGAGCTGAGAGACAGAGGGGGCTGAGAGACAGAGGGAGGGAGCTGAGAGACAGAGGGGGGAGCTGAGAGATAGAGGAGGAGAGCTGAAAGACAGAGGGGGGCTGAGAGACAGAGGGGGTGCTGAGAGACAGAGGGGGGTGCTGAGAGACAGAGGGGGGAGCTGAGAGACAGAGGGGGGCTGAGAGACAGAAGGGGGAGCTGAGAGACAGAGGAGGAGAGCTGAGAGACAGGGGGGGGGGTTGGGAGACAGAGAGGGGGCTCAGAGACAGAGGGGCTGAGAGACAGAGGGGGGAGCTGAGAGACAGAGGGGGTGCTGAAAGACAGAGGGGGGAGCTGAGAGACAGAGGGGGGAGCTGAGAGACAGAGGGGGGAGCTGAGAGACAGAGGGGGGAGCTGAGAGACAGAGGGGGGAGCTGAGAGACAGAGAGGGGAGCTGAGAGACAGAGGAAATGGGGTCCCTGTCCCTAGACAAGATGGGGTCCCTCTTCCTAGGTGAGATGGTATCCCTCTTCCCAGGTGAGATGGGGTCCCTGTCCCCAGGCGAGATGGGATCCCTCCCCCCAGGTGAGATGGGGTCCCTTTCCCTAGGGGAGATGAGGTCCACAACCCTAGGTGAGATGGGGTCACTGTCCATAGGAAAGATGGGATCCCTATCCCTAGGGAAGATAGAGTGGAGTATGGGACGGTGTATGGGGGTTATGGGGTCGCCTCACTCACTGTGACCAAGCTTGATGGAGTGCAGGTACTACTAGGAAGTATACCTGCCCCCCAAGCACTGATCCATGGTCACCTGGGCTTCCTCCAGCAGCAGCACAGACAGGGTGATCAGCATGGGAGGCCGCATCCCTCTCCGAGGGAGATCTGTGTGTGACAGGGGGAGGAGGTGGGCTTTGGAGACAAGCCTGTGGTGTCCTCCGGGAGCCGACACTCATAGGGCTGCACCTGTGTGTTGGAAGTTTGTCCAGGAGAAGTCTGCAACGGACGGCTGTGCCTGGGCTCTGTACAAGGAAACGGATGGGGGCAACTGGGGTGGGGGGTGTGTGGTTCATTGCTGGGACTCTGGCTGGGGTGGACACTGGACAGAGCAGCACTGTGTAGGGCAGGAGACAGGGACCGGAGAAGCCGGCTGAGAACACGGGTGGTGAATGTGGGACTGATTAGCAGCCAGTTTGGAAGAGCAGGGAGCTTTCACCTCATCCTCCAACCACCCGGGCGCTGGTACTGTTACCCACCCAGTAGCAGCATGAGGCAGGGTTGCAATTGAGACCCCTGCAACCCCTGTAGCTATGCCCTAAGCACACTCACAGATCTGGAGTGTGATTGGCCACAGCCACTAGCAGGTTCACAGCTGAAGTCTCAGTGGTCACTAAAAACCACCAAAAGAAAGCTCTATTTGTGTGGGAAAAAAAATGATAACAATTTCTTATGGGTACAGCGTTGCATGACCGCGCCATTGTCATTTAAAGTGAAGCTGAAAATTGGCCCGGGCAGGAAGGGGGTAAAAGTGCCCGTTATTGAAATAGTTACCGTATTCGGGTGTCCTCTTCCTCGGGTCCGGCGTCCTTCTGCGGCGTCCTCCCCGCTCGTTTCCCGCGCCGAGTTTGAATACTGCGCCGACATATACCGAGCGCAGTACACTCGTGTATCGTCGGGCAGGCTCGGCTACTCTCGCGCTGACGTCCTGTACGTCCAGGACGTTAGCGAGAGAGGAGCCGAGACTGCCTGAAGATACACGAGTGCACTGCGCTCGGTATATGCCGGCGCAGTATTCAAACTCGGCGCGGGAAAGCGGGTATGGGCGTATACCGCGCACCCAAGATTTTGCCCTGATTTTCAGGGCAAAATAGTGCGCGGTATACGCTGATAAATACGGTATATACTTTTGTGGTTTGCTATTTCCGCTTTAAAAGCATACAGTAGATGTCGTAATGTAATTTATTATTATTATTTTTAGATTTGGTAAAATTCTCGTCTAAGGGAACCTTTTGTTCCCCCAGATTCTTCCAATGTAGTGAACGCGTCGGCCATTTCTTCAGTGAACGGGCTCATAGGAGGACGAGAGGGAAAAGCTGAGGAGGAAGGCGACAGAGAGAAAGTAGCTGAGCTGGGATCTCAGAATAGAATCAGCTTCTTCTTTTATTTTTTTCTTCGTGTGACCGCTAAATCCAACTCGTTTCTCAGACCACAAATTCCGCACAATTCTTACAATTCTTCAGGTAAAGTTACCAGACGCCGCGCATTAAAGTCTGAGTGCTGCAATTATTGCGAAATCCAAACTAAAATCTTTAGATCCATTAGCGGAGATAGGTGACGATTCTGTACCAGTTACTTTTCTTTTCTCTCTTTTCTTTTTTTTTTTCCTGCAAGTACATCGAAATAAAAATTCCTTAAAATCGAAACTCGAGTTTTACTTAAAGCGGAACTACAGGCTCTCAATCAACACTGAGGGCCGGATTCAGGTAGATCGGCGCATCTTTCTGCCGGCGTAGCGCATCTCATATGCGCTACGCCGACGTAACACAGAGAGGCAAGCACAGTATTAACAAAGCACTTTCTCCCTACGTTGCGCCAGCGTAACGTAAATTATTCGGCGTGAGCCCGCCTAATTCAAAGTAGGTGGACGGTGGGCGTGATCCATTTAAATGAACCGTGACCCCATGCAAATGATGGGCCGAACGAACGGCGCATGCTCCGTCCCGTAGAAGCTTCCCAGTGCGCATGCTCAGAATCACGTCGGAACGAACGCCTAAGATAAGTCGAATCACTGAACGTAACTTACACCCAGCCCTATTCACGTAGTCCTACGTAAACAACGTAAAATACGACGGCTGTTCCGTCGTCCATACCTTTGCATGGGATGCGCCTTCTATAGGTGGAATAACTTTACGCCGGACGTACGCCTTACGTATCATAATAATAATAATAATAATAATAATAATAATAATAATTCTTGTTGTATTTAGTGTTGTTAGTATTAATTATTATTAATTTTATAATTACAATGATTATGTCAATAACAATAATAATAATGATTATGGAGATGAATAAACTTTAGATTTAATGCTATTTGGTTAGTGTTGCATCTACTTTAAATGATGGATAATAATAATAGCAGTATCAGTAGTAGTCATAATAACAATAATAATAATAATAATAATAATAATAATAAAAGTAGCAACAATAAAAATAACAAAACAAAACAACAATAATATATGAGTGATGATGATAATTATAATGAGTATGATAAAAATAATAATAAAATGTATTTGTTGCTGTTATTTTTATTAATAATATTATTATTACATTGATAAGGGTAATAATAATGATTATGGAGATGAATAAACTTGAGCTTTAATGCCATTTGGTTAGTGTTACATCTACTTTAAATTATGGATAATAATAATAATAATAATAATAATAATAATAATAATAATAATAACAATAATAGTAGTAGTATCGGTAGTAGTCATAAGTAGTAGTAATAGTAGCAACAATAAAAATAACAAAACAAAACAACAATAATACAATTATAATAATATAAGAGTAATGGTGATTGATGATAATTATGATGAGTATGATAATAATAATATTAATAATAATAATAATAATACATTTTATTTTTTGCTATTATTAATATTATTATTACAATGACAATAATAAGGGTAATAATAATGATTATGGAGATGAATAAACGTTAGCTTTAATGCCATTTAGTTGGTGTTACATCTAATATAAATGAAGGATAAAAATAATAATAAAAATAATAATAATAATAGTAGTAGTAGTTATAATTACAAAAGTAATAAAAACAAACAACAGCAATAATTATAATTATTTTTTGTTGTTGTTATTAATATTAAAATAATAATAATACCAATTATTATTATTATTATTATTATTATTATTATTATTATTATTTTTAAATAATTTTTAAGACATTTTGGGGAAAATGAGCTGCAATAATATTTTTGTTTGATGGTTTTCAGTCATTTGGTTGTCTCTTCTATTAGTAGAACAGACTTGTAGAAGGAAATGCGTTCTAGAAAATGAATATGGAGTTGTGTATACGGCGGGTATGATCGCGGTGTGTGTGGCCCTACTGAGCGCGTCACAGTGGGCGCCAGAGCCATCAAGGCTTCTTACGAGACGCCGTGTATCACATCCCTCCGGGTGCACAATTAAGGTAAGTGCGCCATAAATCACACTAATTATAAAGTGCATATGTCTGCACTGCGTGCTGATAGGTGCCGCTTCTCCTATCGCCTCCGAAAATAAACTGAAAGGCTCGGCCTGTGTGTCCTGCGGCTTCGTAGCATAATAAGGGATGAAGTGCTGGAAGGAGAAGATGGGACAAGATGAGCCCCGTCATTCATTCTCCGAACCTTCCAGATAACAGGCCAATAGACTGAACACCCCGCTCCATATTGACAATGACTCCCTTTACTCCATATATCCGATTTATTGGTCCTCTGACTACACCAGACACGCTGTACTACAGCAGCTACAGTAACTAGTATGTAAAAATATATATTTTTTTATTTTAGAAATAATGTTATTATAGGGGTTGTAAAGGTAATTTTTTTCCCTAAATATCTTCCTTTACCTTAGTGCAGTCCTCCTTCACTTACCTCACCCTTCCATTTTTCTTTTAAATGTCCTTATTTCTTCTGAGAAATCCTCACTTCCTGTTCTTCTGTCTGTAACTCCACACAGTAATGCAAGGCTTTCTCCCTGGTGTGGAGTGTCGTGCTCGCCCCCCTCCCTTGGACTACAGGATAGTCAGGACGCCCACTAACACACAGCTCCTTTCTCTATCTGCAACGTAGAGGGTCCTGACTCTCCTGTAGTCCAAGGGAAGGGGCGAGCCCGACACTCCACACCAGGGAGAAAGCTGGATTCCATGAATTCTGGCTACCCAACATGTACCTGCCGATCTCATGCATGTGCACTACGGTGCAATCTTGGTCAGCTTGACCAAGATTTTCCATAGACACCAATGTTAAATGTTATGGGAGCCGTGCTATGCCAAGCTGACCAAGATTTTCCATAGATGCCAATCTTAAAAGTTACTGGAGCCTTGCCATGCCAAGCTGACCAAGAATTTCCATAGACACCAATGTTAAATGTTTGTGGAGCCTTGCCATGCCAAGCTGACCAAAAATTTCCATAGATGCCAATGTTAAATGTTACTGGAGCCGTGCTATGCCAAGCTGACCAAGAATTTCCAAAGATGCCAATGTTAAATGTTACGGGAGCCGTACCATGCCAAGCTAACCAAAAATTTTCATTGACGCCAATGTTAAATGTTACTGGAGCTGTGCCATGCCAAGCTGACCAAGATCTCCCAGGAGCCAACGCAAAACCGCAAATGACATACGGCGCTGTGGCCGCTAAAGGACGTAGTGAAATTAGATATAGGCATAAATCAAGGTAAGTGAACAGAAAAAAATAAAAATAAATTGCCAATTCAGTGCCTGACCTCACACATGCCCTTCTGGAAGAATGGTCAAACGTTCCCTCAGACATCCTCCTAAACCTTGTGGACGGCCTTCCCAGAAGAGTTGAAGTTGTTATAGCTGCAAAGGGTGGGCCAACTCAATATTGAACCCTACTGACTATGACTGGGATGCCATTAAAGTTCATGTGTGTGTAAAGGCAGGCGTCCCAATACTTTTGGTAATATAGTGTACTTTATCATTCTTTTATTTCCTATTTTATTTTTTCTCATGAAAGTGGAATTATCCTTTAAAAGAGCCCTTTCTAATGTTCTTCTCATGAAATAAATACAGTGGGGCAGATCCACAAAAGAATTACGCCGGCGTATCTATTGATACGCCGCGTAATTTTAAAGTTCCCGCGTCGTATCTTTGTTTTGTATCTACAAAACAAAGATACGACTGCATCTGGGATGGATCCGACAGGCGTATGTCTTAGGCCCCATTCACACCTAGGCGTTTTTACGCCTGAAGCGCACTGCTCACAAACGCCAGAGGGGAGAATTAACATTATTCCCTATGGTGACTGTTCACACCTGAACGCCTGAACGCCCAAACGCCTGTCGCGCGAAGCTCAAACAAGTCCCGGACCTTTTTTTGTCGCGCGAATCGCGCGACAGCGGCGTTTGAGCGTTTTTTTTCCCCCATAGAAAGTAATGGGAAACGCGCATATTGAGCGTATCGCGCGACAACGGGCGTTTGCTATGGGCGTTTCGTCGCTTTAATCAATAGAACTTGTCGCCCATGCAGAAGATTAAAAAAAATCGACCAACATAGCAACAAGTGATGAAAAGATGATAATTTTTCCTATTGGCTAAAATAAGAAACGCCGAAGTACAAAAACGTCGCACGACGCTGTATGCAAACGCGCAAATAAGCATGAATACGCGCGAAAAAAAACGCCCGAAAAAACGACCGAACGCCCTACGCTCAGGTGTGAATGCAGCCTACGCCGTTGGATCTTAGGTGAATTTTTCCGCCGGCCGTTAGGCGGCGTTTCCGTCGAATTCCGCGTCGAGTATGCAAATTAGCTAGTTACAGCGATCCACGAACGTATGTCCGTCCTGCGCATTTTTTTACGTCGTTTGCTTTCGGCTTTTTTACCGGCGTATAGTTACCCCCTGCTATTATGAGGCGTACTCAATGTTAAGTATGGCCGTCGTTCCCGCGTCGAATTTAGAATTTTTTACGTCGTTTGCGTAAGTCGTTCGCGAATAGGGATTTGCGTAGAATGACGTCACCGTCGTAAACATTGGCTTGTTCCGGTTTAATTTCAAGCATGCGCACTGGGATACCCCCACGAACGGCGCATGCGCCGTTAAAAAAAACGTTGTTTACGTCGGGTCACGACGTATTTACATAAAACACGCCCCCATCACATCCATTTGAATTGCGCGCCCTTACGCCGCCAAAGATACACTACGCCGCCGTAACTTACGGCGCAAATTCTTTGAGGATTAAAAAAAAAAAATAATAAGTTACGGCGGCGTAGTGTCTTAGATACGCTACGCCCGACGCAAAAATGCGCTGATGTACTGTACGTGGATCTGCCCCAGTATATCTTATGTTAGCTCCCTTTGAAATGTTGGAGAATATCGCGGAACCTCCTTCTGGGAACGGCGACCACTCCCAAACGACTCCTTCAAACAAGGAACTTCTTTTAGTAGAACAATGGCGATCGTTATCCGGAACATCATAGCGCCTCGTCAATAAAACCCCCACTGGAAGGCCGGTGGCGCGGTAAGTAATGAGGCATACGGCGACATTTGTTTTCCAAACATCCCAATTAAGGGGAAGGAGATGGCGGCGGTGGCATTAATGATCAAGACATACGCAAGGCTTTAATACTGTTTGCCTGTTCGGCTGTGAAATCCAAATTACCGATGTTAGACGGAGACACGGGAAAGAGGCGCTAAAAGCATATGGAAATATATTTACCATGACTAATAAATTCCGCGGAATAAAGAAACCGGAGAGAGAGCCGGAGCGAGAGGGACTCATTTAGCATGGGAAGACGGATACAAGAGAGAGAGCTCTGCATGATTAAACATTGAAAATTAAAACCAATCCACCCCAGAACAATCGTATATTTCCCGAGTGACGTCTGTGTGATTGTTTGCTGCTTTATGTCTCTGCGTCTGTCACTAGATCAGTAGGGGGCGCTATCTCTGTGGGTAGGAAATTGTGTTCATACACTGATCAGCCATAAAGCTCACTGACAGGGTAAGAAAAATAAACAGGGATTATCTTGTTACAATGGCATCTGGAAGTCAGTAGGATGTATTAGGGAGTACGTGAACATGTTGTCCCTGAAGTTGATGTGTTGAAAGCAAAAAAAAAAAATATCCATGGCAGTTTGTTGTGTATGGAGCTGCTTAGCCACAGACCGGTCAGGGTGCCCATACTGACCCGTGTCCACAGAAAACTGCAGTGCCTGGGAAAAGGCTGGTGCCACGGAAATTGTCTAAAAAAATTATTCTTTATTATTACAGGTGAAAAACAGCCATAAAAACCCAGCGTGTTTTGCCCTTTAGGTCTTCATCAGGGCTGACGGCTGAAACACATTGGCTGTCCATGGCTGTTTTTCACCTGAAGTTGATGTGTTGAAAGCAAAAAAAATATCCATCACAGTTTGTTGTGTATGGGGCTGTGTAGCTACAGACCGGCCAGGGTGCCCATGCTGACTCATGCCCACAGCCAAAAGTGCAGTGCCTACAATGGGCTCTCACCTCCTGTGGGTTTCCTTGTAAGCCTCAGGAACACGGCACCCAGCCTAGGAGGTCTCTGCAAACCTCCATACTAAGTCAATGCAAAAAGGGAAAAGGCTGGTGCCACGGAAATTGTCTAAAAAAAATGATTCTTTATTATTACAGGTGAAAAACAGCCATAAAAACCCAACGTGTTTCACCCTTTAGGCCTTCATCAGGACTGACGGGCGAAACACATTGGCTTTCCATGGCTGTTTTTCACCTGAAGTTGATGTGTTGAAAGTGAAAAAATATCCATCGCAGTTTGTTGTGAATGGGGCTGCGTAGCTACAGACCGGGCAGGGTGTCCATGCTGACCCGTGTCCGCAGCCAAAACTGCAGTGCCTACAATGGGCTCTCACCTCCTGTGTGTTTCCTTGTAAGCCTCAGGTACACGGCACCCAGCCTAGGAGGTCTCTGCAAACCACCATACTCAGTCAATGAAAAAAAGGAAAAGGCTGGTGCCACGGAAATTGTCTAAAAAAATTATTCTTTATTATTACAGGTGAAAAACAGCCATAAAAACCCAGCGTGTTTCGCCCTTTAGGCCTTCATCAGGGCTGACGGCTGAAACACATTGGCTGTCCATGGCTGTTTTTCACCTGAAGTTGCTGTGTTGAAAGCGAAAAAATAGCTATTGCAGTTTGTTGTGTATGGGGCTGCTTAGCTACAGACCGGTCAGGGTGCCCATGCTGACCCGTGTCCACAGAAAACTGCAGTGCCTACAATGGGCTCTCACCTCCTGTGTGTTTCCTTGCAAGCCTCAGGAACCTGCAAACCTCCATACTCAGTCAATGCAAAAATGGAAAAGACAGGTGCCACGAAAATTTTCTAAAATAAATATTCTTTATTATTACAGGTGAAAAACAGCCATAAAAACCCAACGTGTTTCGCCGTTTAGGCCTTCATCAGGGCTGACGGCCGAAACACATTGGCTTTCCATGGATGTTTTTCACCTGAAGTTGTTGTGTTGAAAGCGAAAAAATAGCCATCCCAGTTTGTTGTGAATGGGGCTGCGTAGCTACAGACCGGTCAGGGTGCCCATGCTGACCCAAGTCCACATCCAAAACTGCAGAGCGTACAAGGGGCTGGAACAGGTGCATCTGAGCTCTCACCTCCTGTGAGTTTCCTTGTAAGCCTCAGGAACACGGCACCCAGCCTAGGAGGTCTCTGCAAACCACCATACTCAGTCAATGCAAATTTGGAAAAGGCTGGTGTCACGAAAATTGTCTAAAAAATATATTCTTTATTATTACAGGCGAAAAACATCCATAAAAACCCAACGTGTTTCACCCTTTAGGCCTTCATCAGGGCTGACGGCCGAAACACATTGGCTTTCCATGGCTGTTTTTCACCTGAAGTTGATGTGTTGAAAGCAAAAAAAATAAAATCCAGCGCAGTTTGTTGTGTATGGGGCTGTGTAGCTGCAGACCGGTCAGGGTGCCCATGCTGACCCGTGTCTACAGCCAAAACTGCAGTGCCTACAATGGGCTCTCACCTCCTGTGGGTTTCCTTGTAAGCCTCAGGAACACGGCACCCAGCCTAGGAGGTCTCTGCAAACCTCCATACTAAGTCAATGCAAAAAGGGAAAAGGCTGGTGCCACGGAAATTGTCTAAAAAAAATGATTCTTTATTATTACAGGTGAAAAACAGCCATAAAAACCTAACGTGTTTCACCCTTTAGGCCTTCATCAGGACTGACGGCCGAAACACATTGGCTTTCCATGGCTGTTTTTCACCTGAAGTTGATGTGTTGAAAGTGAAAAAATATCCATCGCAGTTTGTTGTGAATGGGGCTGCGTAGCTACAGACCGGTCAGGGTGCCCATGCTGACCCATGTTCACAGTGTGTTTTCTTGTAAATGTTTAGGAACACGGCACCCAGCCTAGAAGGTCTCTGCAAACCACTATACTCAGTCAATGCAAAAAGGGAAAAAGCTGGTGCCACGGAAATTGTCTAAAAAAATTATTCTTTATTATTACAGGTGAAAAACAGCCATAAAAATCCAACGTGTTTCGCCCTTTAGGCCTTCATCAGGACTGACGGCCAAAACACATTGGCTTTCCATGGCTGTTTTTCACCTGAAGTTGATGTGTTGAAAGTGAAAAAATATCCATCGTAGTTTGTTGTGTATGGGGCTGCTTAGCCACAGACCGGTCAGGGTGCCCATGCTGACGCGTGTCTACAGCCAAAACTGCAGTGCCTACAATGGGCTCTCACCTCCTGTGGGTTTCCTTGTAAGCCTCAGGAACACGGCACCCAGCCTAGAAGGTCTCTGCAAACCACCATACTCAGTCAATGCAAAAAGGGAAAAGGCTGGTGCCACGGAAATTGTCTAAAAAAATGATTCTTTATTATTACAGGTGAAAAACAGCCATAAAAATCCAACGTGTTTCGCCCTTTAGGCCTTCATCAGGGCTGAAGGCCGAAACACATTGGCTTTCCATGGCTGTTTTTCACCTGAAGTTGATGTGTTGAAAGTGAAAAAATATCCATCGCAGTTTGTTGTGAATGGGGCTGCGTAGCTACAGACCGGTCAGGGTGCCCATGCTGACCCATGTTCACAGTGTGTTTTCTTGTAAATGTTTAGGAACACGGCACCCAGCCTAGAAGGTCTCTGCAAACCACTATACTCAGTCAATGCAAAAAGGGAAAAAGCTGGTGCCACGGAAATTGTCTAAAAAAATTATTCTTTATTATTACAGGTGAAAAACAGCCATAAAAATCCAACGTGTTTCGCCCTTTAGGCCTTCATCAGGGCTGAAGGCCGAAACACATTGGCTTTCCATGGTTGTTTTTCACCTGAAGTTGATGTGTTAAAAGTGAAATAATATCCATCGCAGTTTGTTGTGTATGGGGCTGTGTAGCTACAGACCGGTTAGGGTGCCCATGCTGACCCAAGTCCACATCCAAAACTGCAGTGCCTACAATGGGCTGGAACAAGTGCATCTGAGCTCTCAAATCCAACGTGTTTCCTTGTAAGCCTCAGGAACACAACACCCAGCCTAGGAGTTCCCTGCAAACCTCCATACTCAGTCAATGCAAAAATGGGAAAAGGCTGGTGCCACGAAAATTGTCTAAAAAATATATTCTTTATTAGTACAGGTGAAAACATCCATAAAAACCCAACGTGTTTCGCCCTTTAGATCTTCATCAGGGCTGACGGTCGAAACACATTGGCTTTACATGGCTGTTTTTCACCTGAAGTTGATGTGTTGAAAGCAAAAAAATTTAAATCGCAGTTTGTTGTGTATGGGGCTGTGTAGCTACAGACCGGTCAGGGTGCCCATGCTGACCCAAGTCCACATCCAAAACTGCAGTGCCTACAATGGGCTGGAAAAGGTGCATCTGAGCTCTCAAATCCAACGCGTTTCGCCCTTTAGGCCTTCATCAGGGCTGACGGCTGAAACACATTGGCTGTCCATGGCTGTTTTTCACCTGAAGTTGCTGTGTTGAAAGCGAAAAAATAGCTATTGCAGTTTGTTGTGTATGGGGCTGCTTAGCTACAGACCGGTCAGGGTGCCCATGCTGACCCGTGCCCACAGCCAAAACTGCAGTGCCTACAATGGGCTCTCACCTCCTGTGGGTTCCTTGTAAGCCTCAGGAACATGGCACCCAGCCTAGAAGGTCTCTGCAAACCACCATACTCAGTCAATGAAAAAAAGGAAAAGGCTGGTGCCACGGAAATTGTCTAAAAAAATTATTCTTTATTATTACAGGTGAAAAACAGCCATAAAAACCCAGCGTGTTTCGCCCTTTAGGCCTTCATCAGGGCTGACGGCCGAAACACATTGGCTTTCCATGGCTGTTTTTCACCTGAAGTTGATGTGTTGAAAGTGAAAAAATATCCATCGCAGTTTGTTGTATATGGGCTGCGTAGCTACAGACCGGTCAGGGTGCCCATGCTGACTCATGTTCACAGTGTGTTTTCTTGTAAATGTTTAGGAACACGGCACCCAGCCTAGAAGGTCTCTGCAAACCACCATACTCAGTCAATGAAAAAAAGGAAAAGGCTGGTGCCACGGAAATTGTCTAAAAAAATATATTCTTTATTATTACAGGTGAAAAACGGCCATAAAAACCCAACGTGTTTCGCCCTTTAGGTCTTCATCAGGGCTGACGGCTGAAACACATTGGCTGTCCATGGCTGTTTTTCACCTGAAGTTGCTGTGTTGAAAGCGAAAAAAAATAGCTATTGCAGTTTGTTGTGTATGGGGCTGCTTAGCTACAGACCGGTCAGGGTGCCCATGCTGACCCGTGCCCACAGCCAAAACTGCAGTGCCTACAATGGGCTTTCACCTCCTGTGGGCTGCTTGTAAGCCTCAGGAACACAGCACCCAGCCTAGGAGGTCTCTGCAAACCTCCATACTCAGTCAATGCAAAAAGGGAAAAGGCTGGTGCCACGGAAATTGTCTAAAAAAATTATTCTTTATTATTACAGGTGAAAAACAGCCATAAAAACCCAACGTGTTTCGCCCTTTAGGCCTTCATCAGGGCTGAAGGCCGAAACACATTGGCTTTGCATGGTTGTTTTTCACCTGAAGTTGATGTGTTGAAAGCAAAAAAATAGCTATTGCAGTTTTTTGTGTATGGAGCTGCTTAGCCACAGACCGGTCAGGGTGCCCATGCTGACTCGTGTCCGCAGCCAAAACGGTAGTGCCTACAATGGGCTGGAACAAGTGCATCTGAGCTATCACCTCCTGTGTGTTTCCTTGTAAGCCACAGGGACACAGCACCCAGCCTAGGAGGTCCCTGCAAACCTCCATACTCAGTCAATGCAAAATGGCAAAAGGCTGGTGCCATGAAAATTGGCTAAAAAAAATTATTCTTTATTATTACAGGTGAAAAACAGCCATAAATACCAACGCGTTTCTCCCATCAGGGCTTCGTCAAGGCTGACGGCCAAAACACATTGGCTTTTTACCTGAAGTTGCTGTGTTGAAAGTGAAAAAGTAGCCTTTGCAGTTTGATGTGTATTTGGCTGCGTAGCTACAGACCGGTCAGGGTGCCCATGCTGACCCGTGCCCACAGCCAAAACTGCAGTGCCTACAATGGGCTGGAACAGGTGCATCTGAGCTCTCACCTCCTGTGTGTTTCCTTGTAAGCCTCAGGAACACGGCACCCAGCCTAGGAGGTCTCTGCAAACCACCATACTCAGTCAGTGCAAAATGGGAAAAGGCTGGTGCCATGAAAATTGTCTAAACAATATATTCTTTATTAGTACAGGTGAAAACATCCATAAAAACCCAACGTGTTTCGCCCTTTAGATCTTCATCAGGGCTGACGGTCGAAACACATTGGCTTTCCATGGCTGTTTTTCACCTGAAGTTGATGTGTTGAAAGCAAAAAAAATTCAATCGCAGTTTGTTGTGTATGGGACTGTGTAGCTACAGACCGGTCAGGGTGCCCATGCTGACCCAAGTCCACATCCAAAACTGCAGTGCCTACAATGGGCTGGAACAGGTGCATCTGAGCTCTCACCTCCTGTGGGTTTCCTTGTAAGCCTCAGGAACACGGCACCCAGCCTAGGAGGTCTCTGCAAAGCTCCATATACAAAAAATGGCGTACCAGCCGCCACTGCTCGCACATGATTGGATGATGGAAGCCAGCAGAGCTTCTGCTCATTTACTAAGCTCTGGAGCAAAGTGCACAGTCTATTTGCCTTTAGTAAATCAGCCCCATAGTTTTCTGTATACTTTTTTTTAATGACCTGCTGCATTCTATATAAAACATGATCTTATAAAGAAAGAATGTATAGAAAAGGAAAAGCTTCCAATACAAGCAGTAGCCTCCTATCCATGGTGGCGTGGTGTTTGGTTTCCTCCTTTCCAGGGTCATATACTGTTAAATGAGAATTGGGGGAGAATTAATCGGACATTTGTGTTTAGTAATAAACAGTTAACATCTCCAATTCCTCCACAATTTCCCGCAGTCAGCAGTAAGCGGATGAAATCCTCGGAGGGCGTTTTGATGGGCTGGTAATGAGCCGTGCGCGGCGGCGGCGGCGGCACTACAGCAACCGCAGAGTTTTGCCTCCAGGAATCCGGTTGGCGCAAAAGATTGAAGTTCTGACGGTCCTCCGGAGTATCGCCGTCATCGGGGCGAGCTGCATGCAGATTGCGCAGCCTTTCCGCCCATCCGCCTGTAAACAATTATGAGGGCTGCGGAAATTCCATCATCATCCCGTCGACCATAAAAACGTCCTGTAACAAAAAAAAAAAATAAGAAATTACGGTTCGGCGTGCCGCAAAGTTTGCCCGTTAGTCTGCGGGGATTTGGTGCAAAGAGAAAATAAATTTAATGCGTGTCAAACATTAGGGATGCGGAAGAAGAACGTCGTTGTGGCCATAAAAAGAAATAAGATCTCGTTAATTTACAAATTATTGTGATTCAAATGTCGTAACTCAGGCTGAAGGTGGAAGAATGGAAAATGAATTCACGTAATGAATAACATAATTAATTTCATCCCGGATATCGCTGACATCCTTGTAAAGGAAATTATTGCACTTGCAACGTTCGCTTCTTTTTCTGGTTGCCATGGCATAGAAGCCTTGTAGCCGATGCTACACGCCAAAACTGTTGATATTCGTCAAAGCTGGAGAAGTAGAAGGTCTCGTTCCCCCCGAAGCTGAACTCCAGGAGAACAGCTAATTTCACAAATAAAATAGATATATAGCTGGATTCAGGTAGGGCGCCGCATCTTTAAGGCGGCGTAGCGTATCGTATTTACGCTACGCCGCCTTAAGTCAGAGAGGCAAGTACTGTATTCACAAAGCACTTGCCTCCTAACTTACGGCGGCGTAGCGTAAATGGGGCCGGCGTAAGCGCGCCTAATTCAAATGAGGATGGGGGGGGGCGTGTTTTATGGAAATAATTGGTGACCCGACGTGATTGACGTTTTTTACGAATGGCGCATGCGCCGTCCGTGTACATATCCCAGTGTGCATCGCTCCAAAGTACGCCGCAAGGACGTATTGGTTTCGACGTGAACGTAAATTTCGTCCACCCAAATCACGGACGACTTACGCAAACAACGTATCATTTTCAAATTTCGACGCGGGAACGGCGGCCATACTTAACATTGGCTACGCCACCTAGGGGGGCAGCTTTATCTTTACGCGGCGTATCTCTTACGGAAACGGCGTATCTTTACTGCGACGGGCGCACGTACGTTCGTGAATCGGTGTTTCTAGTCATTTACATAATCTACGCCGAACTCAACGGAAGCGCCACCTAGCGGCCAGCAGAAAAATTGCACCCTAAGATACGACGGCGTAGGAGACTTACGCCGCTCGTATCTTAGCCTAATTTAAGCGTATCTGGTTTCCAGAATACGCTTAAATTTACGCCGGCGTAGATTCAGAGTTAAGATGGCGTAACCCTACCTGAATCCAGCTAATACAGTGGAACCTTGGATTACGAGCATAATCCATTCCAGGAGAACGCTTGTAATCCAAAGCACTCGCATATCAAAGCGAGTTTCCCCATAGAAGTCAATGGAAACTAAGATAATTCGTTCCACATTGACTTCTATTGCATGCAATACCGCATGTGGCCAGAGGTGGGGGCCCCCGGAGAGAGTGTTTCTGAGTATTTCTGAAACGCCCCTTTAGGTCTGGTATGGATTTTAAGGGTGTTTTTAAATTGTTTCTGTAGAATTTTTCACATAAAAACTTTTACATACTTTGCAAAACCATTTGCAATTAATACATATGTAGCACTACCCCCGAAGGAGCTGCTGGTTTGTTTTGGGTGGCATGTTACCTCGTGTTCCTCCACAGTCTAGGGGTGTTGGGTGAAAGTTGTAGTAACGGAATGTCTTTTTTTCTGTGCTCTTTATTACCCAGCCGGGTAAAAACAGTGGGGTAGATTCACGTAACTTTTATGGCGGCGTATCTTCAGAAACGCCGCCGTAATTTGAAATCCGCGCCCGCGTATCATTACGCCGATTCTCAAAGGCAGATACGCTAAAAAAATAGGCTTCCTCCGCCGACGTAACTTGAATGCGGCGGCGTAGAATTG
Organism: Rana temporaria; assembly: GCF_905171775.1. Lineage (NCBI taxonomy): Eukaryota > Metazoa > Chordata > Amphibia > Anura > Ranidae > Rana > Rana temporaria. The sequence goes on from NC_053494.1 coordinate 212,757,242, forward strand.
TGTGCAATATTACGTTGGCCGCTAGGGGCGCTTCCGTTGTTTTCGGCGTAGAATATGCAAATTACCTAGATACGGCGATTCACAAACGTACATGCGCCCGGCGGTAGTTTTTTACGTTGTTTGCCTAAAGGCTTTTTCTGCATAAGGTTGCTCCTGCTATTAGGAGGCGCAGCCAATGTTAAGTATGGACGTCGTTCCCGCTTCAAAATTTGAATTATTTACGTTGTTTGCGTAAGTCGTTCACGAATAGGGCTGAACGTAATTTACGTTCACGTCGAAACCAATACGTTGTTGCGCCGTACTTGAAAGCAATGCACACTGGGATATGTACACGGACGGCGCATGCGTCAATCACGTCAGGTCATCATACATTTACATAAAACAGGCCCCCCCTTCCACATTTGAATTACGCGCGCTTACGGAGCAAGTGCTTTGTGAATTCTGCACTTGCTCCTGTAAGTTACGGCGGCGTAGCGTAAATACGATACGCTGCGCCGCCGTAAGAAGAAGCGCACGTACCTGAATCTACCCCACTAAAGCGTGGGTGAAGAGTAGAGATTCAATAGAGATAGAAATGGCAGATTCAGGTGTGAATAACGGGAAACAGTCCTGCTTCCAATAACATTTTGTATTAGTAGTAGTGGTATTGTTGTGTTATTAGTAAGCATTGTTATTATTATTATTATTATTATTATTATTATTATTATTATTAATAATAATAATAATAATAATAATAATAATATTTTTATTATTATTATTATTATTATTTCAATTAAATTTTGTATTTGTAGTAGTGGTATTGTTGTGTTAATAGTTAGTATTGTTATTATTATTATTATTATTATTATTATTATTATTATTATTAATAATAATAATAATAATAATAATAATAATAATACAATTATTATTTAATTACATTTTGTATTAGTAGTAGTGGTATTGTTGTGTTATTAGTTAGCCTTGTTATTATTAATAATAATAATATTATTATTTCAATAACATTTTATATTAGTAGTAGTAGTAGTGATATTGTTGTGTTATTAGTTAAAAGTGTTAGATATATTAGTAATTATTAGAAAGTGTTGTTGTTGTTATTATTATTTCTTCTATTAGTAGTAGTATAGTTTTATTATTATTAATGGTTTTGTTTATTTATAAACAAAAATTGTAATGGATATGTTATAAATCCCCGGTCACAATTAGCCGGTATGTCTTTACTTCATTGTTGTTTAATAAAAATCTGGATATGAGGACAGAATTTTAATGCGAATGATTGTCAGCCGCCCCGCTGTACAGCAGACAGAAGTGTGAAAAGCGGCGCCGGGGAAGGATTTTTTTATTTATAATGATTCCCAAATTAGAAGATTGCTCCTAGGTGTCTGCGATTTTCAGCTCCCAGAGACTCTTGTGAATTTCACACGGAGCCGAAGAAACCGGCGGAGGAGTGGGAATCAGACGACTAATAATCTGGCATCTGGTCACACTGGAAGTGACAGCGCTGTCAGCGGTATTACTTGACGGATATTTTGCGTTTGTTTGTCTCTCGGATTTTTTCTCCTCCATTTTTTATTTTGCTTTATTGGGAGGATTTTTAAAGGGGACCTGAAATGATAGAAATCTAGAATTCTTTTTTTTTTTTTTTTTATTGTTTTTTTTTTTTTTTATAACTTTATTTTGAACTGCGTGGCTTTGGTGATGACGTTCTGATCTTGACCTCACTACCTGGTTGTGAGTTGCTGACCTGGAAAAAAAATAATGTATGTCTCACAGGTAGGTGCTCGTACTTTGCAGGCTTCACTGGCTGCATGCTTACTTAAAGGGGAACTCCAGCCTTCCCCTTCAGTCTTGCACAGCCGTGCAGGTTCTTCTCCTGTGTTGAAATGACTGAGGCCTCGTACACACGACAGAGTTTCTCGGCAGAATTCAGCGAGAAACTCGGTCAGAGCCGGATTCTGCCGAGAAACTCTGTCGTCTGTACACTTTCGGCCCGATGGAGCCGCCGAGGAACTCGTCGAGAAAATAGAGAACATGTTCTCTATTTTCTCGTTGTTCTATGGGAGAACTCGGCCCGCCGAGCTCCTCGGCGGCTTCAGGGCTGAACTCGCCGAGGAACTCGATGTGTTTGGCACGTCGAGTTCCTCGGCCGTGTGTACGAGGCCTTACTCAGATAGTCAGATAGAGCCCCGCCTCATGTTCTCCCCAGCCTGGCTGTCCCTGCTCCGCCCCTTTTAATATATTTCAGTAGGGAAGGCTGTAATCCTGTGTTCCTGCAAAGCAGAGACACGGATCAATGCCTTCTCATAGTCAAAGCACCCCCCTCCCCCATAGTGAGTGAGCACTAGCTAGGCACACAGTTAACCCCTTCCCAGCCAGTTTTATTAGTTCAGTGACAGTGCATATTTTTAGCACCGACCACTGTATTAGTGTCACTGGCCCAGATTCAAGAAGCAATTGCGCCCGTGTAACCATAAGTTACACGGCGCAATTGCTTACTTGCTCCGGTGTAACGAGTGCTCCTGATTCAGGAACCTCGTTACACCGACTGCAGCCTAAAATCTGCGCGGCATAAGGCACTTATGCCTCGCAGATTTTAGGCTGCATTCTTGTGCTTGCCGCTAGGGGGCGCTCCCATTGTGATCAGCGTGTAGTATGCAAATTGCATACTACCAACTGATTCACAAACTTGCGCGGGCCCCGCGCAAGCCAGGTACGGAGTTTCCGTACGGCAACTTTAGCGCAAGGCTGCCCCTTCTAATAGTAGGGGCAGCCAATGCTAAAGTATAGCCGGCCTTCCCGCGCCGTGAAATTAGAATTTCACGGCGTTTGCGTAAGTGCTTCAGGAATGGCGCTGGACGCCATTCACGTTCACTTTGAAGCAAATGACGTCCTTGCGACGTCATTTGCCGCAATGCAAGTCGGGAAAGTTTCCCGACGGAGCATGCGCTGTACACTCGGCGCGGGAGCGCGCCTAATTTAAATGATTCCCGCCCCCGGCGGGATCATTTAACTTGCGCGCGCTTATGCCGGGCAAATTTGCCGGCGCGCCCTCGCAGTTCACGGAGCTACTGCTCCGTGAATCGAGGGCAGCGCAAAATATTTGCGGGGGCGCAGGGCAAAATCGTTGCCCTGCTCCCCCGCAAATATCGCGCAAATGTACATGAATCTGGGCCACTGGTGTCAAAAGTGTCACTTTGGGGTTGATTTACTAAAGGAAAATAGGCTGTGCACTTTGCAAAGTGTGTAAAGCCTTTCGGGGCTGAGGTACAAGAGCAATTGCCCCAGAGCTTAGTAAATGAGATGAAGGTTCACTTTGCAAAAAATTCCCAATCGCATGCAAGGAAAAGATTGCTCCGCAGCCCCCTTGCTAGATAGGAATGGACAGCGTACATTATGCGGTGTTCGGGCAAATTCGAAAGCCGCGCAACACCGTTAAAGTCTATGGGACACGAACATGAAAAATCGAAAGTGCTAATTTTAAAGGCTTATATGCAAGTTATTGTAAAAAAAAAGTGTTTGGGGAACTGGGTCCTGCCCCAGGGGACATGTATCAATGCACAAAAAAAGTTTTAAAAATGTCAGTTTTTTTCGGGAGCAGTGATTTTAATAATGCCTAAAGTGAAACAATAAAAGTGAAATATTCCTTTAAATTTCATACCTGTATGCCTGTAAAGTAGCGCATTTTTCTGTGTTTAGAACTGTCCCTGCACAAAATGTAATTTCTAAAGGAAAAAAATGCTTGCGGCTAGTCATGAATTGTTGGGTCCTGGCAATACAGATAAAAGTCGTTGAAAAAAATGGCATGGGTTCCCCCCCCCCCAGTCCATTACCAGGCTCTTTGGGTCTGGTATGTAT